>NC_071389.1:107798535-107971035 GCF_022682495.2 Desmodus rotundus | reverse complement strand
ACTCTACATGATTGATGTCAACACACCCCAAGAGGGAAACAGGAGACCGAATTTCCCTCGCCAAGGGGATTACAGCCAGTACCTCTGTGTTTAACTCTTTACTCTCCTGGCTCTGGAAACCATCCAGCTGGGGTGGGGGTGGGGGGCCCTAGGCAAAGGCTGGCTCTTTGGTAAGTTACACACTCAGCAAAGTTAGGGCAGCTCCAACTGAGAAACAGGCCCAAACATCTCTCCATGCTGAGACTGGAGAAAAAAAGTTCACTTTGGCTAATTTTAACTTTTCCACCATTAAATCTGCACCTGCAATGTCAGGGGTCGCCAAATAATAAAATGTGGCATCTTTGAAACTGCTCAGTCACGTGTAAAGGGCTGTAATTGAGTAGATTCATTCTCTGAAGCCCCACCAGAGACACACAGCTCAGGGCTGGGGGGAGGGGAGAGGGATGGGAAGAGGAGGCAGGACCCAAAGCAAGCCAGGCTCTTGGAGGGGACCCTGGGAGCAATGGCAACCTCTGATGTGGTCCCCTGCTTTTGAAATTTGAGACTAAAAATAAATAAATATCCTGCACATTCACTCCATACACACTCACATACCCACACTGGCCCCCAGCCTTTGTGAGCAGTTTGACCTGATAAATGCGCTTGGCTGGCATCAAATAGTCCGGCTTTGACCGATCCCATTTAAATATGTGAATTAGTCATGAAGCAGGACACAGCTTGGTGAGCTTGCTAAATTGTTGGACTCTATTGAAGGAGAAGAGAGAAAAAAAGGAGAAAGCCATTCAGCGTTCTCAATTAGGTGGAGAGGTAGGCGGCATCCCAGCCTCTGGTAGTGTCTCCTCACTCTCAGACCAAGGCTTTGCTGAAAAGGGCTGTGGGTGGGGGCGAAGGGACATGGGTCACTTGATGCCACTTTGTACTCTCCTCTGAAGCACCCTGTGGGACCCTGGCCTTCCATGGGCCTGCCATAGGTGGCAGTCACACTCCCCCAAAGGGAGAGACCCATTGGTGCTGGAATCCATGGTGGCCCATGCTCAGCCCAGTGGGGACTCCAGGTTGATGCCACCATGAAAAAAAAGCTAATCTGGAGCTTCTGTAGGTGTATTTCTTAACCCCAACTACCACCAGTCCCTGCCCCAGCAGAGGGAGAAGAGGAAAGGCAGAGAGATGGGTGGTAAGTGAAATCTGGAGAGAGCATCAGCAGCAGGGTGAGGGTGGGGATGAACCTCAGTGCCAGTCACATCTAAACAAATCCCTCGTTCTGAAAGTGTCCCACCACACACACACCACACCCAGGGGCTCACCTCCACCCAGGCTACAAAGGCCTACAGGGTCCCTGCTTGCAAATCTAAGGAGAAAAGAGAGTTTACCTCCATGCTGCAGATGCTTAGTAGCATTGGGGCTTGGTGGCCACTGCCCCCAGACAGGAAGAAGGTCACACTCCTACTCTTATGAACCTCCCCTTCTTGGCTCAGGCTTCTGCGACAAATAATTGCTCAGGTCAGGTATTGCATCCCGAAGCCTTGGTCACTCACTGGACTATAAAAGGATTGGTACGAGTCCACTTGCTTGGTTTGCAGCATGTGAGCTAGGAGCCAAAGTAGCACAGCATAAAATCAAACATAAATCCGTCTATTTCCTCGAGGAGAAGCTTTAGGACAGGCAGAGGGTGAGCACAAAAGCCCACCTCTGGGCTTCACAAGGGGGGGCCAGCCCTCTGCAGGCCCGGTCAGTTTTGGGGTGGGGAGGAGATTGCAAGCTCCCCCCATATCCTCCCAGGGCTGAGGAAATTCACCAAGGCTGAGCTGGCCACGTTGGCTGGGAAAGGAGGCCTCTTTGGAAACTGTGAAGTCGCAGCGCCCTCTGCCAGTGCGTGGCCACAATAGCTAGGAAGATTGCTTGAGCAAAGCAAAAGCTGAAGGGACCCCAGGCCTGAGAGACAACCTCCCACTGGCAGCTGGCAGCTAGCAGCAGCTCTGTGCCCATGGGAATCTGGAACTCATCTGGAAGGCTGAGGTGCTGGCTATGCTTTTCCTTTTTCCCTTCCCCCACCTGCCCAAAGAGGACCAAGGAACCAGCAAAGGACATAACTGCCTAATGTCCTGCCTGACCCCCAAGCACACTTCAGCCTCTGCTCATTTGGAGGCAGTCTTCAGTTGACTGGATGCTAGAATGGTGGCATCACCATTGTTATTATTATGAGCATGTCAATTATATTATTTGTGACTGCCTCATATTGTGAGCATCTTAACTACTACTCAGAGATTAGATGTCATAGTTTGTGGGCTTCCGGTGTTTATTCTTACTTCCGGGCCCTAGAAGCCCTGAAGAAAACAATAACAGAAGCATCACATTGATGCCAAAGTGTGACGTATTGTCAGTCAATTCCAATTTCAAAAGACTGCCAAGAATCTAGTCCAAGTTCTGGCTTGACCTGGACCCTTCCTTCTCCTGGTCCCCGCACCCATGTCATTCCTAGATCTTGTTTTTTTACCTTAACCTCTTTGCCACAGTTAAGTGTCTATTTTCCCTATCTTTACAATTAAAAATTATATTAAAATTTGAACTTGTCACTCTAGAACACACTTTTCAATTTCCTTTCCTTTGCATCTAAACATCAAACCAAAATTTCTCACTAAATGCTATTACCAAGTGCTGTTCACACTCATGCTTGGTACCACACATGCCTCCCTACAGAGCAGCATCCCTGTGTGAAACTATCAACTGTCCACTTACCATGCAGCTTCCGACTCAAGCAGACTCTGCCAGGCTGCTCTCCAGAATTGCTCCTCCCTGAGTCCTTCCCTGCATAGCCAGAGACCTGCATGACATTCCTGATGCCTCCTTCTTTCTGTCTGTGTGTCCTTCTACCCTGCCTTCAAAATGTGCTCTGTATGTGGCTCCTCACCGCTCCGCTGTTACCACCTGGAACTCAATGGCCATCCATCACCAAAGGAGGCTCCCCCTCCCTTCTTCTGCCTCCCTTCCCTCTACTATCCTCACAGCAGTCAGAGGGATCCTTTCAAAACCCACATCAGATCATGGCAACAATTACAAATAAACTCAATGGCTCTCCAATGCACTCTAGGATTTGATCCAAACAATTAGCTCTGTCTTCAAGGCTTTGCTGGCTGCACCCTGCCTAATTCTCAACTTCCTCACTCATGATGGCTTAGCCACACAGCCTCTGCTGGAGTTCATGACAATTTCCCATCTCAGAATCTTTGGCCAACATTCTCTACCTGCTTTATTCTTATTTAGCTTTCAGGCTCAGCTTTAATACCCCTTGTGTGAACTTGCAACCTCAGTTCTTTCTTGTTGTGTCTTGTTCCTTACATCAACGCACTCCAACCATTGGTGCATTTATTGGTGTAGTGGTGGGCTCCCCCAGTGGGTGGTAAGTATCTGAGAGTAAGGATGGCATCTGTGTCATTTAATGATGTATCCCCAGCGCCAAGTCCAGGACCCAGCTGGAGTAGGCACTCAGTTGATTGAATAAATGAATGGGCTTTCTGGAGCTGATGTTGTGAGTGAGCTCAGAGAGGGTCACTGCCTCACATGTAGCAGGAGGACATGTAGTTCCCAGGTGAATGCACCACTGAAAGACTGTTGGGGCAATGGAAAGTAGGGAAGTGGGGCTCTGGCAGGTGAGAAGATTCTAGAACAGTGATTCTCAGAAAGAATCCCTCTACAGTGGGGCCCTCTAGGAATATGTGAGAAGAATATTCAATGTTTACATTCCTTGCAAAAAATATCTTTGGTTTTCATAATTCAGAGTGTTATAATGAAGAATCTCTCTACAAAACCCCCATTTGGGGGGGATAACAACAAACACAGACTTCTCTGAGGGCAGGTTTTGGGGTTTATCCCAAGAGAGAGGCCTTAAAAACCTACCAGGAAACTAAGCTCACTAGGCCTTTCCACCGCTCCCCTGAGCAGTACTCAAGGCTGTGGGCGCGGTAATGTGGGTCTCCGAGCCTCTGCAGCGGGTAAGGTTGCACTTGACCCGGAGAGTCTGACGTGCTATCGGAGGGGCCAACTTCACAGCAGAGGGCGCCAGAGAGCCGAGCCGAGCCTGGAGCCGTATTTGAATGCGCCTGGGCGGGTGTGCCTCAGGCAGATTAACTCCTTCACAAACGTGGAGCCAGCCACCACGGGTCTAAAACAGGAACTCCTCCTTCTTCCTTCTTGCCCTCTACTCAGCTGTGATTTTGCTATGCTTCTGGGTGGGAAAATGCTAAGTAGCCCAATGGATATCCGTAAAAGAAATACTGTTATTAGTAGTAATAGTATTACTAATTAGGTGCATAGGTGACAGGTGATCTTAAGAAAGAAGCCAAGAGTAACCAGAGTTTCATGAAGAAGTTTTAGGTGCTAAACTTTAGTAGCTAAAAGATATTTCCTTTTTTTTTTTTTTGACTTAATTGAGTTACTGAGTTCTGGTTATACAACTTAATGTCAGTCAAAAAAGACACGTCTGGTTCTACACCTTCCTGGAAGATTCAAGTAACCTTGCATGGACGGAGACCTTTGTGACAATGCTGAAAGCAGAGCCTCTGGCTTGCCAGTGCCTTCAAGTTAATTTCTGCTTTTTTCTTTCTTATGTACATGGGCCTCCACTATTTCACAGTCCTAATAGGTGAGAAAACAGACAGGAGCTGAAGCCATTTTCTCCAAGACTCTGTTTTTAATCTAGGCAGATACCTACAAGTCACACTGGGACAGATTTCAGGTTCTTACTCCCATCTGAAACTTTGAAAAGCAATGCCCATTCCTACCTAGCAGCAACCCAACTGTGCGTCATCCACATTTATACAAAAGATGTCAAAATAGGGAACCTCCACCCTCGGTGGAAAGCTGGCTGGAAGAGTCCAGTCGTGGAGAGTCCATCACAGAGGTCAGAGGTCAGTGACCAAATTTCAAAGTGACCAGAGCTTTCCAAAGTGCTGTGAATGCCAACTTCTTCATGCTTATGGCAACCCCTCCCCTGCTCCGTGGTACAAGAGATACAGGACAATCTAAGGGTCGTTGTGGTGGAGCTCTGGCTGAACCTGAACCAAGCACTGGGAAGTCCCTAGGCTATAACTGATGCACAGAATGACCTCATGTGTTGTTTGCCATAGTGTGCCATCCTTCCTTTCAGTGGTGACCAGTGACATTGGACCATCATGTATCAGAGTGGTACGATACATTGTCAACTTAGCTGAGCTAGTTTTGCTTCCCAAGATTTCCTTCCCCGTATGGTTATGAGTTAGAGTTGGACAGAAGAAAAATGTGTCCAGGCTTTGTGAGGTGGAAGTGAGGCCACAGCTATTAAGTTCCGAAGGTTGATGGAGGACCAGGTGCCACTGCTGCGTGTACGCACTGGCACTGCAGGCTGGCATGCCTTGGCTGGTATGAGGCAGCACTGGAGCAGGCTTGCCGCAACTGCCCTGGTCTCCTGCTAGAAGGTCTCATGCCCTGGACCAGGTGTGCGTGCAGCTCCATGCCCGCTGGCGCCAGCTCCTGGTCTTCATGGCTTTCAGGTGGTGCTCACGAATTCCAATCTATCCTCGCAGGTCCAGTTTGTCCTTGCTTTCCCCAGCTTCACATCCAACTCTCCTTCCCATCTGCTGGTCCTGCATATCTGCAGTGACTTCAGGACCACCACCAAAGGCAGGGCACAGCCTTCTAGGGACTTCTTCACCAGCTCCCTTCAATAAATCCCTTATTCCTTTGAACTCTTATTCTCTCTTCAAACACTACAATTATATTCAGTATTTTTATTTTACATCCAGGTTTGCAACCCAGATACAGGATTATACATATTACAAAATAATATTTGATTTCCCAAAAAGGATTTGTGCATGACAATTAAGTTCCCATCTATTGCCCACTTATTTTTCATGTAAAACTTCTTTAAATAAGTTGCCAGCAAAGTTTCCTGCAGCACGGGCCCACCTCTCACTCTTTCTTTCAACCTTATGTCCTGGCATACTCCCATCTCCCTTCCACTCACTCACACAGTCTACAGGTCCCTGAGTACAGTGGACAGTCCCCATCTACAGGACACATTCTTAAGTTTCCAGCCCAGGGCCCAGGCTTGTAGCCTTTTCTCCTTGAGCAATGCACTATGTTCAATTCCTACACATAATTCTTTTTTTAAAGGTTTTATTTATTTATTTATTTTTAGAGAGGGGATGGGAGGGAGAAAGAGAGGGAGAGAAACATTAATGTGTGGTTGCCTCTTGAGCACCCCCCCCACTGGGGACTGGCCCGCATGTGTCCTGACTGGGAATCAAACCAGCGACCCTTTAGTTCACTGTCTGGCCCCCAATCCACTGAGCCACACCAGCCAGAGCCCTACCCATAATTCTTATTCAGGCTCAATTCTTATGCCTAGCTGAATAACTCTAGTAAGTCTCTGAGTTACATAGTTCTTACCCATCACACTGAGCACTAAGATGGATACAGCAATGGCTCCCATCTATCAAACACCTGCTTGTGTGCCAGGCACTGTTCTGTACATATGCTTTACATGTGTGGATTCTTGTATTCCTCCAAAGAACTCTGTGATGTAACTTAGTATTAAGATCCCCATTTTTCAGTGTGGAAACCAAGGTCCAAAGAACGAAAGAAACTTGCCAAAGCTACCCCATCATAGGAAGTGGAATCAAGATCTGCAGTTATAAGAAAAAATATACACAGAGAGATCCATTGTATCTTCACTCAGTTTCTCTCAATAGTAATATTTTTGCAAAACTATAGTACAATACCACAACCAGGAGGTTGACATTGATGTGGTCAACAGATGGGACAGTTTGATCACCATAAAGAACCACCCCCATACCTTTTTATGACCTCCCTCTCTCCTCCCTTACCTTGTCCTTAAGTCCTAGCAACCACTAATCTGTTTCCCATTGCTCTGACTTTATCAGTTCCAGAATGTTATATCAATGGAATCGTATAGTATGTATTTTTAGCACAATTCCCTCAAACTTTACCCAAGTTTTCTTCATCTGTCAGTAGTTTGTCCCTCTTTACTACTGAGGGGTACTCCCTGGTACAGACATGTCCCAGTTTGTTTAACCAGTCTCCCATTCGAGGACATCCAGATTGTCTCCAGTTTAGGGTTATTACAAATAAAACTGCTGCAAAAATTTGGTTATGGAATATCATGTGAACTTAGGTTTTTCATTTCTCTGGGATAAATGTCCAAGAGTGCAGTTGCTGCTTGGTATGGTGGCTATATGTTTAGTGTTTTTCAACCAACTGCCAAAACATTTTCCAGAGTGTGGTACTACATTACATTCCCACCAGCAATGTAGGAAGATTCAGTTTCTCCTCATCCTTACCAGTATATAGTGTTGTCATTGTTTTTTATTTTAGCTACTCTGGTAAGTGAGTAGTGGGATCTCACTGTGGTTTGAATTTGGATTTCCCTAACAAATGATATTGAATGCCTTTTCATGTGTTTATTTGCCATCTGTATATTTTCTTCTTTAAAATGCCTGTTCTTTTCACCCATTTCCTAATTGTAAGATTTGCGCTTTTTTAATGCTGAGTTCTTGGCATATTCCAGATACTAATCAATTGTCACATATTGGTTTACAAATGTTTTTCCCAGTCTGTAGTTTGTCTTTTCATCCCCTTAATTGGGTCCTTCATAGATCAAAAGCTTTTAATTTTGATAAGGTCCAGTTGATCAGTTTTCCTTTTTATGAATCATGCTTTTGTAATCAAGCCTAAGAAGTCTGCCTAATCTTGGGTCCCAAAAATTCTGGGTTTTTTCTCTAAAAGTTCAGTAGATTTACCTTTTACATTTAAGGCTATACTTGACTTTGAATTAATTTTTATGTAAGACTTGAGACTTTGTTGTTGTTGTTTTTGTTGAAAGGGCTATCCTTCCTCCATTGAATTGCTTTTGCACCTTGTCAAAGTTCCACTATGTTATATGGGTAGTCTTGATTACTGTAGGATATGGTAGACCTTAATAGGAGGCAGAGTGATTCCTCCCAGTTTGTTATTCCTTGTCAAGATTGCTTAGCAATTTTAGGTCCTACCCCTTTCCATATACATTTTAGCGTAATTTGTCTGAGCATATAAAAACCCTTGTTGTGTTGCTATTGAAATTTTATTTACTTCCATTTAATATCCAAAGTGATCTGATCAGGGACACCTCCAAGGTGTCCTCACTTGAACAGGGACATCTTCAAGGTAGAAGTGCATCTTATGCATCTTTATAACTTCCAGAACTCCTAGACGCTGTACCTGTACTATAACACTTGGTACAGGGTAGGTTCTGTTGGGTAAGTGCAGGGGTGGGTGGATCAGAACCCATCCTTCAGGTGAAGACAGATGACTTTATAATAGACAGGCTCCACTGTTTTCTGTGCTCTCAGGTCCATTTAAACTTTCATTTCTTCTAGTTTTCCTTCGTAAAACACAGAGTGGACTATTTTGTGTTTTGTGGACTGTTTTGGTCCTGCCTGAGCTGACTGTGTCACTTCCATGCACAGCACCTTTGATAACTCTTTATTCTACACACTGAATAAAATCCAGATTTCTCCCCACCCTTCCCATAAACACATACAAACAAGTTACATCATCCACCAACAAGAAAGTATTAATTGAGGTCCTAGGCTGTGCTAAGGACTGTAAGAATGGAAACAATTGTAAAATACAATTCCTACACTCAAGGAGTTTGAAGCATGGGTTTGTCACATGAGGGCTTCACAATGCACGTCCCATCCACCACGTGCCTGCTGCAGTGAGCGGCATCCAGGGGCCGAGGGTGGGCAACACCTCATCCCCAGGATTCCAGGAGAAAGGCCCTTGGCTTCTCTTCTGGAAAAGGAGTGAGTTCTTTTTCTCCAGGATGAGGTTAAAATATTTGCCTTCACCTGCTACAGGGTCCAATTACACCCAAAGGACAAATAAGGGGGCTTTGAGAAGACATGGTATATTGCCAAGGAAGTCTATGGTTACTTTTTCTTGTAGAGAAGCTAAAATAAGACACAGGAACAACCTGTAGCCTTCCATCTTTACTTGTGTTTGTCTTCAGAAACTGTTTTCCGTTCAGCATTAAGAAAACAGAGTCTGGGCACTGTAAATGTCAGGGCCCATAAACCCATAAGTCTTCCTCCCAGGTTCAGGGTCAATAATTCTCCATGCTCCCATAACTGAGGAAGTCAGAAGCATGCCAGTATGTATAACTCTACAGGTTCTTTGCCCAAATCCTGCCACAGCAGCATCTCTGGGTTCGTGGGGATCCCTGTCTCTCCCAGGCTTTCAACTGCTGTCAGCACAGCCCCCTGCTCCTTCTACCTTAAAATGCCTGCCTTTGTTTCCATAGCATCCCGGTTGGTCCCTTCTCCACTATGTCCTCCACAAGAACTTCCTTCCCAGCCCAGCCTCTTAAAGCTTGTGATCTTGGGGTTTGGGTCAAGTGCTCCATCCTCCTCACTCTGTACTCTTCTATAAGCAGGTTCCCATGCTCTCTCAGCTTTAAAGCCCATCTTGTTGGAGGGACACATATTCGCCACCCTCTTGTTTCTATGTAAAAAACAAGAGTACTCTCTGCCTGGCTTCATTATTTCACTTACCGGTGGGCCTGGAAGAAGAATTGGGCTTGTCCCACTTGGCACCTTACTCTGCCTTGGAAATCTGCCCTTTGCCCGCTGCCATGGATGAGGGGCTCAGGGAGGAGACCTACTCTAGGCCATCTGGGAGGGTGACTGGACTGCAGGACTATCTGTTTTAGGGGGAAGACTTATGAAGCCCATCTGGACACAGATATAAAGCCAAAGCCTCTATCAGCTTGATCAGTAGTGAAGCTAATAGTTCATCTTCATCTGACAATTACTGTTTCCAAGTAACTTATCTGCATCCCACACAAAAACTCAGAAATTTTTAGCAGGACACAAAATAATCTGGCTCTCAACAAGGTGAAATTCACAATGTTTGTCCTTAGTTCAAAATTACCAGGTATGCAAAGAAGCAGGGAAATAAAACCCATAATGAGGACAAAAGTCATTCAATAGACACAGACTCAGATATGGCACGCATCAGTGAATTAGTAGATGAGGACTCTAAAAACATTAAGAAACTTTAATACAGTTGTAGTCCATATGTACATGAAGGTAGAGGAAATCACGGCCATGTTAAGGGGAGACATGGCAGATACATTTTAAAAGACCCAAATGGGAATGCTAGGGACAACAAATCTAATGCCTGGGGTAAAAATGCATGGGATAGAATTAATAGCATGTTAGACCTGATAAAAAAAAAAAAGACTTAATCCTCTTTAAGGATTTTTAAATAGAAAAAAAGACACTTTCAAATTTTTAAAAAACTACAAAAATTTATCACTACTATAAAAAATATTAAAGGAACTGTCTCATTCCAAAAAGGAATGATACCAAAGAGACCCTTAAGTCTTCAAGAAGAAATGAAGATTATCAGAAATGGTAAATGTAAAAAGCTATTTTTTATTCCTTTAAAAAGCAAAAATTAAACATTGTTTTTCTAAGGTTCATAATGAATCTATACAATCGTACATAGTTTACATATGACAATATGTAAACTATGTACAATATGTAAACTCTAAACTATGAAAATATCAATATAAGGATACATATCATTATGTCTAAGGCAACCATGGAAAAATAGCTAAAAAACTAATAAATAAAGTAAAATAGAACTAAAAATATGTTAAAAATAATCTAAAGTAGGCAGGCTAAAATAGAATAGAAAGGAGAATAAAAATAAACAAAAAACAAATTTTAAAAAGGTAAACCTAAATCCAACTAAATCAATAATTACTTGAAATATCGATGAAGTAAATATCCCAATTAAAAGGCAGAGATTATCACTAACTATGCAGCAGCAAGCCTAAAGCTATCTCTAAGACACGCATTTTAAATACAAAGACACAGCCAAATTAAAAGTAAGTCAACAGAAAGTGATATACCATGCAAACATCTAGTGTAAGAAGGCTGGAGTAGCTACATTAATATCAGATAAAATGACTTCAAAACCCCCCCAAATTCCCAAAGACAGATGGTATTTCTAAGGATGACGGGGGCAACACATCACAAAGGGAGAACAATATGTGCAGTGACACATAGCTACTGGAGTTGTTGTGTTGACAACTACATTGTACACTTGAAACTAATATAATACTGTGTGCCAAATATAATTTAAAAATTAATCAAATGAAAGATGAAAATAAAGAAAGCATGTAAAAAATAAAGTATGATTTATTAAGAGTTACATATTTAAAAAATGAAGATAAAACAATCCTATGTGTATATGTGCCTATGAACAGAGCTTCAATGTCCCGGAAGAAAACATTGATAGAAATAACCTACAATCATAGTTAAACATGAAAATGAATCTGAATATCTCAGGAATTGATAGAACCACTAGAAAGGGTTCAGTGAAGAGATAGATAAGCTGCACAACACCATTAACTGCTGTTATGTCACTGATGTTTACAGAGCACTGTGCTCAACAACAAGCAACCATAGAAGACACAGGCCTGTCAGCGCATGCACTTTGTAGGCTAAGGTGGACTATACGCTGGACCATGAAACAAAGCTCAATAAATTTAAGAGAATTTAAATCATACAGAGTATATTCTCTGATCAAAACAGAATTAAATTAGAATTTAATAACAATAATATACCTAGAAAAACTCCAAATATTTGGAAACTAAACAATTCACTTCTAAATAATCAACAGGTCAAAGAAGAAATCACAGGACAATTAGAAAATACTTTGAACTAAATGATAGTGAAAGGGAGAACCAAGATGGCAGCAAAGGTAGACACACTGTGCCTCCTCGTACAACCAGAACTGACAGAAAATCGAATGGCAAGGAAGTCCGACACCAAGGATATAAAAAATAAACATTCATCCAGACTGGTAGGAGGGGCGGAGACGGGCGCCAGGGCAGAGATGACTCGCGTGGCCATGGCGGGAACGAGACTGGCCGAGTGTGGGACGAACGGGGCAGGCAGTCTGACCACTGGCAGACCCTAGGGCCCCACATTCGCGCACAGATAAACTGAGAGGGCTGGACTTGGGGTGTGGAGCATGGGGCAGGCAGAGCGGCAGGTAGCACCCCACGGCCCCACATTCGCACACAGATAAATTGGACAAACAGCGGGGAGCTAAGCAGACCGTGCAACCCAGGGTTCCAGCTCAGGGAAATAAAGCCTCAAACCTCTGATTGAAAATGCCCGTGGGGGTTGGGGCGGCAGCAGGAGAGACTCCCAGCTTCACAGGAGAGGTCGTTGGAGAGACTCACAGGGGCCTAGAGTGTGCACAGGCCCACTTACTCGGGAACCAGCACCAGAGGGGCCCAGTTTGATTGTGGGTAGCGGAGTGAAGGATTGGGGTCCGGTAGAGCGTGGAGCGGGCGCCAATGCTCCCTATCGGCCCCTCCCCCACTACAGCGTCACAGCTCAGGGACCAGCGTTACCCCACCCAGGGGAACACCTAAGGCTCCACCCCTTAAAGTAACAGACGCACCAAGACAAAAAAAAAAAAAAAAGAAAGATAAAAGGCCCAAATGACAGAACCCTTCAAAGCTCCAGAAAAAATACAACTAAGCGAGGAAGAGATAGCCAACCTATTGGATGCACAGTTCAAAACACTGGTTATCAAGATGGTCATAGAATTGGTTGAATGTGTTCGAAAACCAGATGAAAAAATGAAGCCTATGTTAAGAGAAACAAGGGAAAATGTACAGGGAACCAATAGTGATGCGAAGGAAACTGGGACTCAAATCAATGGTGTGGACCAGAAGGAAGAAAGAAACATCCAACCAGAAAAGAATGAAGAAACAAGAATTCAGAAAAATGAGGAGAGGCTTAGGAACCTCCAGGACATCTTGAAACGTTCCAACATCCGAATTATAGGGGTGCCAGAAAGAGAAGGGGAAGAACAAAAAATTGAAAACTTATTTGAACAAATAATGAAGGAGAACGTCCCTCATCTGGCAAACAAAATAGACTTCCAGGAAGTCCAGGAAGCTCAGAGAGTCCCAAAGAAGCTGGACCCAAGGAGGAACACTCCAAGGCACATATAATTACATTACCCAAGATTAAACGCAAGGACCTACATCCAAGATTACTGTATCCAGCAAAGCTATCATTTAGAATGGAAGGGAAGATAAAGTGCTTCCCAGGTAAGGTCAAGTTAAAGGAGTTCATCATCACCAAGCCCTTATTATATGAAATGTTAAAGGGAGTTACCTAAGAAAAAGAAGATAAAAAATAGGAACAGTAAAAATGACAGCAAACTCACAGTTATTAACGACCACACCTAAAACAAAAACAAGAGCAAGCTAGGCAAACAACTACAACTGGAACAGAACCATAGAGATGGAGATCACATGGAGGGTTGTCAATAGGGGAGTGGGAGGGGGAGAGATGGGGGGAAAGGTACAGAGAATAAGTAGCACAGGTGATAGGTGGAAAATAGACAGGGGGAGGGTAAGAATAGTGTAGGAAATGTAGAAGCCAAAGAACTTATAAGTATGACCCATGGACATGAACTATAGGGGGGGAATGTGGGAGGGAGGGGGTGGGCAAGATGGAGTGGAGTGGGGCGGGGGAATGGGACAACTGTAATAGCATAATCAATAAATATATTAATAAAAAAAGAAAGAAATGAAAAAAATGATAGTGAAAAAACTCAAAATTTATGTGATGTAAATCATGCTTAGAAAGAAAGTTATAGCTTTAAATACTTATTATTGGAAAGTAGAAAGTTTTAAGACATAAACCTAACATTCCACCATAAGGAGCTACAAAAAAGAAGAACATAGTAAACCCAAAGTAACTTAGAAGCAAGGAAGTAATAAAGATAAGAGCAGAAACAAAAGACACAGTTTAAAAAGTTAAAAGTGTGACTAGCGGGCCAAGACAATTCAATGGGAAAAGAATAGCCTTTTCAACAAGCAATGCTGGAACAACTGGACATCCACATGCAAAAGAATGAAAACTAAAAGTAACTAAAAATGGTGCAGAGACTTAAGACCTAAAACTATAAAATTCTTAAAAGAAAACCCAGGAGTAAATCCTAGTTTGACCTTGACAATACTTTCTTAGATATGACACAAAAACACAAGTGATCAAAGAAAAGTTAGATAAATTGTCCTCGTGAAAATTAAAAATTTTTGTTCTTCAAAGGATATCATCCTCCCCCCCAAAAAACCCCTGAAAATACAACCCAAAGAAAAGGAGAAAATATTCACAAATCATGTATTTGATAAAGAACTCGTATCCAGAATATATAAAGATCTCTTTACAATCCAACAATAAAAAGACAAATAATCCAATCTAAAAATGGGCAATGATTTGAAAAATGTTTGTAACTGATCTCTGATTGGTGTGGCTCAGTGGGTTGTGTGTCCTCCTGCAAATGGAAAGGTCACCAAAAGGTCACCTGTTCCTTCCCGATTCTTGGTCAGAGCACGAGTGGGTTGCGGGCCAGGTCCCTGGCTGGGGGCATGTATTTGAGAGGCAACGGATCAATGTTTCTCTCTTACATCAGTGTTTCTCTCCCTCTCTTCCTCTCTCCCTTCGCTTCTCTCTAAAAATAAATAAAATCTTTTTTTAAAAGAGATATGTAAATGAGCATTAAGCACATGAAAAGATGCTAAATATCACTAGTCATTAGGGAAATGCAAACCAAACCACAATGAGATATCATTTTGTACATACTAGTAAGACTACATTCAGAAAGTTCTATAACAAGGATTGGCAAGGATGGTGGGAATGCAAAATTGTGCAGTTACTTGGGTGGTAGTTTGGAGGATCTTCAAAAAGTTGAACATAGAGTTACAATATATGTAGCCCAGCAATTCTGCTCCCAGACATACACCCAAGAGAACTGAAAACATGTATCCTCACAAGACTTGTACTCAGATGTCCATAGGCAGCATTTTCCCTAACAATCAAAAAGTGGAAACAATTTAAATATCAATCAACTGATGAATGGACAAACTGTAGTCTATTCATCCAATGGAATTGTGTTTGGCCACAAAAAGAAATGAAGTTTAACACATGCTACAACATGGGAGAGCCTTGAAAACATTATGCTGGCTGAAGGCAGACACAAAAGCCCACCTATTTATGATTAATTTATTAAAATATCCAGAGTAGACAAATCTTTATAGATAAAATGCAGATGAGTAGTTGTAGAGGCTGGGGGAGGGGCGAATAGGGGAGTGACTGAGAGTGGCTACGGATTTGGCAGGGAGGAAGGACATAGAATGGTTTGGAATAGGATGCTGGTGTGGCTGCACAACTGTTTAAATACAGTAACAATCACTGAATTCCACACTTAAAAATGATCGACTTTATGATGTGCAAATTCTACCTCAGTAAGCTGTTATTATAATCATGACAAAGTAGGTTTATTCCAGGAATTCAAAGGTGGTTTAACATTGGAAAACCAATCACTGTAATTCATCATGTTCATAAAGTAGAAAAAAGTGATCATTTCAATAACTGCAGAAAAAGCATGTGAGAAAATTCAATACTCATTCATGATTTAAACACTCACAACAGCTCAAAACTGGAAACGACCCAAATGTCCATCACAGGTGAGTGCATAAACAAATGTGGTTTATGGATACAATGGAACACTGTTCAGTAATAGAAAGGAACACTCTACTGCCACACATGGCAACATGGATGATTATCAAAATTATTATGCCAAGTGAAAAAAGCCAGGTAAAAAAGAGTACATTGTTTATATAATTGTCCCCACTTATATAAAGTTCCAGATCAGTGGCCAGGGTAGATGGAGGGATAGACTGCAAAGAAGTACAGAGAAACTTTGGGGGGTGATGGAAATGTCCTAAATGTTCATTATGACAATGGTTCCCTGGAAACAAAAGCAAAAATAAATGAATGAGACTACATCAGAGTAAAAAGATTCTGCACAGCAAAGAAACCATCAACAAAATGGAAGGGAAACCAACTGAATGGAAGAGACTCTAGATCTTATTTATTGTTTTTAAAGATTTTTATTTATATATTTTTAGAGAGAAGGGGAGGGAGGGAGAAAGAGAGCGAGAGTAACCGTCAACTGTTTGGTTTGCAGGCCAGCACTCAATCCACTGAGCCACACCAACCAGGGCTATATCTTATTTAAATCTCTATTTTAGCAGGCCTAGACGGATAACAGAGAAAGGAAGAGAAAGAAGGAGTCTTCCTCTGTTTAGTCACTTTCTATGTGAAATTTTCTTGCATAAAATTTATCATGGAAAGGGAAAAAAACCACACAGCAATATTTTACTGTCCTGATCATCATGCATACCAAACCACATCAATTAAAATAAATAAGACCTTTACATGCACAGTGTGGGGACATTTTTTTTTCATTTTTAAATTATAGGCTTTTATAAATTGGTCCAAATGATAGCTGTTCTCTCTAGCAACATTATATTCACTATATTTTCCCCCACATCTGTACACAAAAGTACTCAATGATTTCATTTTGTCATGGAAACCCTGGCACTCCCTGCTTGGAAATGACATGTATGTGCACGCCTGTCTTTTCCTGCTGTGTCATAAATTCCTCAAGAGTGGAAACTACCGTTTTATCTCTAAAACCTGCCACAAGGCTTGATTCATGTTAACTTCTTAAAAAAACATTTCTGCTGAACTTAGCACTGGGATATCTTGTGTAACTTTTTAAAATTCAAGATTTAAAATAGAAACTTGAAAGTTATCATTAATATTCAAAAAGAAGTAACTGTAGAACAATAAACTATCACTTTTCTCCTTTCATATTGCCAAAGATTAAAAAGACTGTTTACACTACAGTTGATAGTCAAAGGTAAGCATTCGTCCAACTGCTGTCTGCCTGAGGGGTAGGAGGTGCGTCCATCCTACCAGGTTGGGCTCCTGTTTTTATTCATCAGTACTCCCACCACGCTAGTGTTATCTGACCCGGTTAGTGGATGTTTTAAAGTCATGCCTGGGTTTTACTCTGTTCATAAAGGTGAGGTAAAATGTTGGTGGCAAAGTGAATTCATAAAACACTTTTGAGAGTAGTTCAGCAATATCTATCAAGGTGTACATACCCTTTGATCCAGGAACTCAGCCCTTGACCTTGAAGATATACTCACACAAATGCATGTAGGTGATAAGGATTTTCTGTGCAGCATTTCCGTGCCATGTCATGAAAACATGCTGGCAATGCCACTAAAGCTCAACAACAGGGATCTAAGGCCAGTCACCAGCTCCAAGGTTTCTCATCCTTGGGCTGTAGCCATGAACTCAGCAACCCCAGTGACACCTCTGGTTTCCCCACCTCGCTGGCCATGGCAGAGGCAGAAGCTTCCCTGGAAAGCCCAGTGTCTGTGAAGTTCTGTAAGTCATTCTTGGAAGCCATTCCTCTAGTCCATTTAGTGAGTTGAAACCTTCTGTGTTCTAGAACACAGCACCATAGCTAAGACCTGGAAAACAGGAACTTCGCTACGGCGGTGTATTCTTGCTCCCATTTCTGCAAGTGACTCCCAGCACCTAGGACACTAGCCTCTGGACAATGAAAATTCTTCTGCAGTAGCAGCCTCATCTACCTGCAGAAAGTACCCAAAGGCAGGCAGTTCTGCCCTCACTTCTTCCCTCGGGGTCATGTGTAAGCGTGTGTAGAATGTAGCCTGACTCATATTCAGCTGCCAGGGAGCAGGGAGAATAGGGTTTCCAGGCTCTGTGGGCAGAAAGGCAACACTGGAAGGAGATGGAACTTGATGGTCATTGGCCATGAGACACGTCTAATGTAAGCACTTCTTAATTCTTTAATGTACTAGAAACCACAAAATTTGGAGATGACTATGCAGCCTTGAGGAGCACTATTTATAGTTGAATTAAAAGAGACCTACATTGTGTTTTTAGGGGTTTTTTTTCAGATTCTATTCATTTTTGGTTAAATTCTTGGCTATTGTCATCTGCCTCCCCCAGTGTTAATCTCATTCCTATGGATACTCCTGAAGTCACATCATAAATTGTGCAAGCACGTGAATGTTTTTCAGGGATGTTTTTAAAAATCAGCTTCTCAAGCACCCAAACAAGTTGAGACACTGTGGGGAGGAAAGTGGGATCCACTCATGACCACCTTTAGCCCCTGTGGAGAGGACATGGAGTGCCCGGGGACAGGTGCAACTGTGAGCACAGAAATCCCCTGAGTGGCTTGTCTGCAGAGGCTCCCAGTCCCCTCCACCCCAAGTTTCCTTCCACAGTCCCTTTTTAAAAATTTTAAATTAAATTTATTGGGATGACATTAATTATAGAGTTCCCTTTTTATTGACCTTAAGAGCTAAATTTGGTTGTGCATCACAGTCACCTGTGGAATTTGTTAACATACAGATTTCCAGTTCTAACCTTCATGCAGACCCACTGAAGCAACATTTTTGAAGAGAGAAAGTAGTTTGACCAAAAATTTGAATTTTTAACATACTTGGTGGGTGTATCAGACATAGCACCAAGTTCATGAACCAAAGTTCAGAGAACTCAGGGCTTTTTTTTTCTTCCAGACTCTGCCTTTCCTCCCTGGTGCTCCCTGCCTTGTGCTCGGTGGGCCCCAGTGAACAGGACTGTCAGGGAGCATGCTCAGGGACAGGTGAGTTCTTAGTCACTCCATAACCCATGGCGCCATTGCGTAGCCTGTGCTTTTGTCCTCCTGCCTGGAAAGATGAACACTATCACCTTCTACAAGGTATTGGGAAAGACTGACTCATGTCAAGAACTTTGAAATCTACAGATAAAAAGCGATGCTGGTCCCCTCACATAACTGCTGTCACAGGGGAAGTTCTCCTGTGAAGAAACCAGGGCCACTGCTTTCGCAGACCACCTGGTAATGAAAAGGCCAGTCTACTGGCCTTTTTCACAGCCAGCAATGATCACAGTCACTGTCCCCAGGCCATGTTGCAAACATGCGTGGCTGTATGAAGATCACAGAGTATTTCTTCATGAGATTGATTCCAAATGTTTCTGCCTAGGATCAACCCTAGCTGTAGAGTCTACTGGTTGAGTTTAACCCTATTGTCATATCCACATGGACCTTAAATTCTCTTTATTACATCTGACAGTAGTCAGCATTCTGTGGGTGAAGGGTGTGGATGATGTCTTTGCACGGTGGCCAGACGCTGCCACGGGGCCAGTGGCTTTTATCATTCGACTGCTGAATTTCCTACCTATCAATATTTATCAGCTGGATTATTGTCAGCTTTATAAATGAAAACAGAGCGACCATGAATCATGCTCTGGGTGGGTTATCACGGGGAGTGCAGGGAGGTTCCATCTGGAAGCTTGCCGGCCCCGTGGGCTCTTTCGTTCCGTGAGCACGGCTGCAGGCTGTTGGTCCCCCACGGCTGCTGCGGCCGCCTAGTGCCCACCATTTGTCCTGCTGGGCAATACACCCTGGCAGACAGGGCAGAAGGAACACCAGCCTTAGAAGCTTCATTATTGACTTGTTTACAAGATATTTTCATATTTCTCTGTTCTTTCCACAGTGTTCAAGGTCACATTACAGTAGCAACTCATGTCTCAGAGCCTGAAGACATCCTCCCAGCCCCACCCCTGCCCACCATGACACACTTATGTAAGGATTTCTTTAAGACCTTATTGTGAGCCTCATTTTACCAATGGGAAAAGCCAGTGTCAGAGTGATCAAGGAATTTGCTGAGGTTCCCACAGTCAGTGAGCAGCAGAGCCAATATTATAAATCAAATACGGGGTTTTCAAAACTTGGATGCTTTTAGTGATAGGTTGACAAGGCCATCATTAGACTGGGCCAGGGGTGAAGATTCCCAGAAAACATCCCAAGTGTATGACCTTAAATCCAACACCACTTTGATCTCTCTTCCAATGACAGAAAGTTGGGGGCAAAGGGGAGCTCATTAAGAAAATGGCCCTTCCCTTAAAGGTTCTCAAACTTCAGTGTGTATCAAATCACCTGGACAACTTGTTCAAGCACAGATTGCTGGGCTCCCGTCACCGTCTTCTGAGTAGGCCTGGGCTGGAGCCCTGGAATGTGCATTTCCAATAAGCTCTCAGTTGATCCTCCGGCCCAGGGACCCACTTTGAGGATCACTGTGGCAGCCTGGGCCACAAGTCTGGGCTATCAGGTTATGGTTGTTCAGAGTTGTCCCTGAGCCAAACTGGGTTTCAGTCTGTTTCTCTCACCCAAACTCTCAGACAGCCTTTCCCTTGTCTAAGCCCCTCTGAGGGACTCTTCTCATGAATCCGGGTCCTGCCTGCAAAGAGTTCTGACAGTCGCTGTCACTTAGCCATTGTCTCTTCCTGGGAGTCACTGATATAGAAAACAGGAGGGAGGGGACAATTCCTAACACAAGCAAATAAATGTGGAATGGTGGCATTTCCAGCTTCAGTGGGAGCTGCCAGCAGGTGGTCTGCGTTTTCACACATCCCCTGTGGGCGCTTCTTCCATACTCACATGGGAGTAATGTGACGGCCTTGATACTTGAGGCTATAGAACCAGACCCTCCCTAGGGCACAAGAGTGTGTACATACTTTTAAAAAGAAAGTGCAAGCAAGGCACATCTAAGAAAAAAAGCATGTACAAGAGGAAAGCTTCTGGTAGCTGGGTGCTATTGCAACAGCTAAAAGAAACAAAAAATGAAAGGCTGGTTTGCCCATTTCAATCACCTGTTCTCCACATCAAAAACAAGCAGAGGTGGCTTCTTGCCCTTATTTTCCCTCCAATCAAGTCCTGCATGTTCTTTCAAGTATCTTCCTCGTGAAAGACCCTGGACCTCACTTAATCCATGCCCTCCTTTCATCTACCGGTCCCTACACCACACCCACCTCTGCTTCACAGTGACCTCTCCTCAGCACAGCCTCCATCCCATCCAGGTGCTGGCAGCTGGTCACGTAGGCAGGAGTGTGGCTGTGGTGAGCTCCCCCAGCCCCTGTACCCTCCTCCAGGCAGAGAAGTTCCCCTACCCTGCACCCTCCTCCAGGACAATGAAGGTACCTTTGTGGCACAGAGTCGTGATTCCTGTGAAGCTTTATGAATGAGTACGTGAACGACTTTTTAGGTTTCATACAGGACACATAGAAACACCGCAAGTGTGCCCCTAGGATCGAACTCTGGGTGGTAACCCTCACTGATTGTGGTACATCATGCCAGATGACTAAACACCTCTGCCTTGGCTGCACAAAACCCAAAGGCTATTTGCAAGAGGTAGGATCTGTACTCAGTTCCCTCTGTACAACTCAACCCCCTTCTTCCTCCCTGATTTGCTTCCTCCCTTCATCCCTTCATTCCTCCCTTTTAAAGAGATTCATGGCACATCACCAAGTGCCCAACTTTCACCTGGGCTTTAGGAATACAGTGGTGTCCATCACTCCAATTGCCAACCGCAAAACACAGTGCTCCCGGGGGCCTCATTCTCTGGCCCAGGCCTAGGGTCCTTCATGCAGGAGAGAGAGGGAGTGACTTTTGTTTCCTGGCCTGGGATAAAGCTGTGTATGAGGGGAATGTTCCAGGCACAGGGATGACTGGGCAAGCGTGACCTAAATGTCTTATGCAAGTACAATACACACACAGAGAAGGACACAACTCGTAAGCTTGATGAATGCCCACATTCATGGACATCAAGGAACAAAACCTGACCAGCACCCACAGAAGTCACTGTTTCAGCCACGTGCCCTTCCCCTACCAGAGGTGACCACACTCTACCTCTGAACAATATGAAACTTCATACACATGGATCACAGTTTGTCTACTTCTGCCTCTGGCTTCTTTTGCTCCACATGATCTTCATGAGATCCCTTCATAGTTTTGCACACAGCTGCATTTCATTCCTCCAGCCACCCTGCCATGGAGTACTCCATTTGTTCTAGTGCACCAGGATGGCTGTAGCCATTCTACCGGGGGGGTTTCCAGTTACAGTTGACATGCAATATTATATTAATTTCAGGTGTACATGCAGTAATCAGGCATTTATATAACTTATGAAATGATCCCCCCATAAATATAGTACCCACCTGGCATCATACATAGTTACTACAATATTATTGACTATACTCTCTGTATTTTACTTTACATTCCTGGGACTGTTTTTAAAATTGCCAATTTGTACATCTTAAACCCTCCCCCTTTGTCAACCACTCCCTGAACTCCCTTCCCAATCAGGTAATCATCAATTTGTTATCCACATTTATAAGTTTGTTACTGTTTTGCTTCTTCATTTATTTTGTTCCTTAGATTCCACATATAAGTGAAATCATATGGCATTTGTCTTTCTCTGTCTGACTCATTTCACTTAGCATAACACTATCTGGCTCATTCGTTTTGTCACAAATGGCAAGATTTCGTTCTTTCTTATGGCCAAGTAATACTCCATTACGTATGTGTACCACATCTTCTTTGCTCAGTTGTCTGTCAACGGACACTTAGGTTGCTTCCATATCTTGGCTATTGTAAATAATGCTTCGATGAACATGGAGTACATGTCTTTTTGAATTAGTGCTTTGGATTTCTTTTTTTTATTATTTTTAAGAAGGGAAGGAAAGAGTGAGAGAAACATCCATGTGAGAGAGCATCATCTATTGGTTGGCTTCTGTACACACCCCAATCAGGAACCAAACCTGAACGAGCCACGTACCCTGACTGGGAATTGAACCTGCGATCTTTCAGTTTGCAGGACAATGCACAACCAACTGAGCAGCACCAGCCAAGGCTGTTTTGAATTTCTTCTGATAAATACCCAGAAGTGGAATCACTGGGGCATTTGGTAGTTCTGTCTTTAATTTTTTGAGGAACTTTCATACTGTTTTCCACAATGGCTGCACCAATTTACTCTCCTACCAACAGAACATGAGAGTTGCCTTTTCTCCACATTCTCACCAACTCTTGTTGTTTATTGATTTCTTAGTGACAGCCGTTTCATCAGGTATGAGGTAGCCATCCCATTGCTGATGCAGTCTTGGATAGTTTCCATTTCATGGCTATCACAAATGGTGCAGCTACGCACCATCTTGTTCATCTTTGCTGAAAGAGTCGCATGTACCCATTATTCTGTGCCCAGGACTGGGATCGCTGAGTTAGAGAACAGGCATATGTTTGCTTTAGTGGATGCTGTCGATGGGTTTTTCAAAGTGTTTCTATAATTTATATTTCCATCTGAGCAACACTGGGTACTATTTGTCTCCTCTATCATCCCCATGGATGATAGGTGTGTAGTGGTTTTCATTTGTGTTTCTCTGAAGATAATTGATGTTGAACATCTTCTCATAAGTTTAATAGTTATTCAGGGTTTTTTGAACTTTTTAAATTAACTTTATTTGGGTGACATTGGTTAATAAAATGATATAGATTTCAGGTAAACAGTTCTATAATACACATTCTGTATATTGTACTGTGTGTTCACCACCCCAAGTCAAGTCTCCTCCCATTACCATTTATCCTCGCTTTACCCTCTTTTACCCCCAGACCCTTTTCCTTCTTGTAATCACTATATTGTTCTCTGTGTCTATGAAAGTCTTTTTTCTTTGCTTAATCCCTTCAACTTTTTCACCCACACTCCAACCCCCAATGGCCATTTAAATATCCTCTCTTGTTCAGAGTTTTGCCTAATTTCTTTTTTAAGTATATTTTATTGATTATACTATTACAGTTGTCCCATTTTTTCTCCCCTTTATTCCCCTCCACCCTGTACCCCCCCACCACCACCAGCATTCCCCCCACTAAGTTCATGGCCATGGGTCAAACACGTAAGTTCTTTGGTCATACATTTCCTATACTATCTTAACCTCCCCCAGTATATTTTGTACCTACCATTTATGCTTATTCCCTGTACCTTTCCCCCCATTCTCACTCCTCCCCTTTCCCATTGATAACTCTCCATGTGATCCCCATTTCTGTGATTCTATTCCTGTTCTAGTTGCTTGCTTAGTTTCTTCTTGTTGTTGCTTAGGTTCAGTTGTTGATAGTTGTGAGTTTGTTGTCATTTTACTGTTCATAGTTTTGATCTTCTTCTTTTTCTTAGATAAGTTCCTTTAACATTTCATATAATAAGGGCTTGGTGATGATGGACTCCTTTAACTTGACCTTATCTGGGAAGCACTTTATCTGCCCTTCCATTCTAAATGATAGCTTTGCTGGACAGAGTAATCTTGGATGGAGGTCCTTGCCTTTCATGACTTGGAATACTTCTTTTCAGCCCCTTCTTGCCTACAAGGTCTCTTTGGGGAAATCAGCTGATAGTCCTATGGGAACTCCTTGGTAGGTAACTGTCTCCTTTTCTTTTGCTGCTTTTAGGATTCTCTCCTTATCTTTAATCCTGAGTAATGTAATTATGATGTGCCTTGGTGTGTTGCTCCTTGGGTCCAACTTCTTTAGGACTCTCTGGGCTTCCTGGACTACCTGGACTTCCTGGAAGTCTATTTCCTTTGCCAGATTGGAGAAGTTCTCCTTCGTTATTTTTTCAAAATAAGTCTTCCATTTCTTGCTCTTCCTCTTCTCCTTCTGGCACCCCTATGATTCGAATGTTGGAATGGCTAAAGTTGTCCCAGAGGTTCCTAAGCCTCTCTTTATTTTTTTTGAATTCTTGTTTCTTCTTTCTGTTCTGGTTGAATGTTTATTTCTTCCTTCTGGTCCAAACCGTTGATTTGAGTCCCAGTTTCCTTCTCTTCACTGTTGGTTCCCTGTATATTTTTATTTCACTTTGCATAGCCTTCACTTTTTCCTCTATTTTGCATCTGTACTCAATCATTTCTGTGAGCATCCTGATAACCAGTGTTTTGAACTCTGCATCTGATAGGTTGGCTATCTCTTTGTCACTTAGTTGTTTTTCTGGGGTTTTGATCTGTTCTCTCATTTGGGCCATATTTCTTTGTCTTGGTGTACCTGTTATATTGTAAGAGGTGGGGCTTTAGGTATTCACCAGGGCAGGGCAACCCACATCACTGCACTGTTGCTCTGTCTGTGGGGGAGGGGTCAGAGAGGGAATAATGCTGCTTGCTTAGCTCTTGGCTGGCTGTCAGTCACTTCCCCTGCTACCCAAAAGCAAATTGGGCCCTTCTGGTGCTGATTCCTGGGTGGGTTATTTTGTGTGCAATCTGGGACCCTGTGGGTCTCTTCAAGGAACTCTCCTGTGAGGCTGGTAGCTTCTCCAGCTGCCGCAACCCCCACAGATTTTTATAGCCAGAGGTTTTGAGGTTTTCTTTTCCTGTGCTGGAATCTTGGGTTGCAAGGTCTGTCTCTCTCCTCAATTGTTCCTCCCAGTTTATCCATATGTAAATGTGGGACTGCCAGCTGCTCCCATGCTACACATCCTCTCCATCCCAGCTGCCCATCTCCACCCTCCCTACCAGTCTGGATGAATGTTTCTTCTTTAACTCCTTGATAGTCAGACTTCCATGCAGTTTGATTTTCTGTCAGTTCTGGTTGTTTTTTGTTTTTAAATTTGTTGTTGTCCTTCTTTTGGTTGTGCAAGGAGGCACAGTGTATCTACCTATGCCTCCTTCTTGGCCAGAAGTCTCAGTTGTCTTTATTTTCATTTCTCCCCCACTTCCACTGCCATTTCCACATGGTACTCAGAGATTCTATTGAAAAGAAATGGTTGTCTTGATTTTGAACCAAGCTGTGACTTGTTTATTTTTATTTAATTTTTAGAATTAGCACTCTTTTTAAAAAATTGATTTTAGAGAGAAGAGAAAGAGAGAGAAAAGCATTGATTTGTTGTTCTACTCATTTATGCATTCATTGTTTGCTTCTTGTGTGTGCCCTGGCCAGGGATCGAAACCTGCAACCTTAGCATATAGAGATGACACTCTAATCAACTGAAATACCCAGTCAGGGTTTGTTTTCTTTTTCTTCTTATATATTACAATATTGTTACCATATATTATGGTATTTGGAGCAGAGGGTTGGTTATTTTTGTTTGTTTTAAGCATGATCCTATTGTCCATCTTGACATGATGGCTTGATTTTCTTTTTTTTGAGGAAGTAATATCCTGAATTCTGTGGCAATCTTCTGTCCTCTTCACAGCCAAACCCATCTGTCCCTCCTTCCCTCCAGTGTCAGGGGAGAAACCTATGCTTCCACCCAGTGTTCTATACACCTGAGCTCATAATGCCAGGTTCTCTAAGCTCAGCTGGCTCTTCCATCCTCATTTCTCTTTCTTCCCATTGGCTCAGGGCTCCCGTCACAGGCAGAAACTTCCCCTTATGTCTGCTTGCCCACACACCATTGCCTCATATTGTTCTTGCCTCACCTGCTGAATTTCTCAAATTGCCTCAGAAAACATTATCAAGATTTGAAGGAGAAAAGTCCCTAATCTGTTGGTTTGAGAAAGAAACAGAATTCTTTGATTCAGCTATATTTGTGCCACTCCTTGGGTTTCATAGTAATTTATTCTAATAAGTTTCCTTTTATTTTTAAAGCAGGTTAAGTTAGGTTTCTGCCCATTTCAACTGGAAGACAACTAAAGCCATTCCCAAGGCTTTAAACAGTCCTGAAATTATGACTCCAAATCTGCATTTTATTTTTTAATTAAATGTATTGGGGTGACACTGGTTAATAAAATAATATAGGTTTCAAGCGTACAATTTTATGATACATCATCACTATATTGTGTTGTGTGCCCATCCCCCAAAAGTTAAATCTTCTTCTGTTATATTTGACCCCTTTACCCTTTATTACCCACCCCTCAGCCCTCTTCCCTCTGGTAACCACCCTACTGTTGTCTGTGTCTATGAGTTTTTGTTTGTTTTTCTTTGTTGTTCATTTGCTGTTTTCAGTTTTATATCCCGCATATGAATGAAATCATGTTTCTTAACTTTTTCTGTCTGACTTATTTCACTTACCACGGTATTCTGAAGATCCATCCCTGTTGTAGCAAATGGCAGTATTTCGTCTTTTCTTATGGCTGAGTAGTATTCCATTGTATACATGCACCACATCTTCTTTATCCAATCAGGTACCGAATCCACATTTTAAATACTACCTTGATCTTAAGCTGTCTTGATAAGCTTCAATTTCCTGCTAATCATATCTATTTGGGTATTTCTTGCATTTCCACCTCAACATTCTAAGTTTGGCCCTGGCTGGTGTGGCTCAGTGAATTGAGTGCTGGCTTGCAAACCAAAGGGTTGCCAGTTCGGATTCCTGGTCAGGGCACATGCCTAGGTTGCAAGCCAGGTCCCCAGTAGGGACACATGAGAGGCAACCACACACTGATGTTTCTCTCCCTCTCTTTCTCCTTCCCTTCCCCTCTCTCTAAAAATAAACAAATAAAATCTTTTAAAAAATTCTAAGTTTGACTTTGTTTTCCTTCCTTCAAACCTTCCTTTTCACCCTCGAGTCCATATTGTAGCTAATCCAGTCAGACTAGAGATCTTAGAATTAACTTTGACCTCTGCCTGTCCTTCTCTTCCTGCCTACCTGCATCCTGTCAATCACTAAATCCTACTGGTGACATCTGACATTTTTAACTAATCTTTTTAATGAATAGCTAATATATTCACATAGTTGGAATTTGGAAGGGTAAAGACTGAAAAAAAAATGTTTCTTCCTGCTCTGTTTCTGTCCATCTAGATCCCTACCTAAGAGACAGCCAATGTTATCAGTTTCTTGTAAAGTCTTTCAGGGGTAATATGAAAATACATACAGAAATTCTTTTCACATGAACAATACTATATAAATTACATTATTCTGTAATCTTGCTCTCTTCTTGTATTTTGGAGATGATTCTGCATTCACGCTTTTTAATGACTGTGTAGTGTTCCATGCTATGGATGTACTTACACTCACTAATGAATACCCGAACAGTGGGCAAGTCCTCTGGATTTTACCCTGGTGGGCTGGGTTGTGTTGAGGCTGACTCAGGGTAATGTAAGTGTCAGGACAGAATCCAGGTGTTCAGTCTGGGGCCATTGCCAGCAGCTTTCCAAAAGAACGCTGAGGGGCCAATAGTGAATGAGGTACAAAGAACCAGGTCCCTGAAGTGAGAGACAATCCATTCTAAACAAGGCCTGGACCTTTGCAGGGAAAAATCATTTTGTAATGAGATTTCTCTTGGACCCCAGAATGTCTTTTGAAGCAGTGAGATCTGTTGGCTTCATACAATGCTGACCACCTGATTGAAATGCTGATGTTTGAATTGAGGCCACAGTGCTATATCTGAAATGTGTGTAAATGGGTGGCTGCTTTTAAGCAATGTGTTTTCGAGGATTCAGTCCCTGAGTGTCTGGTCACCCTCTCTGTGTTTAAGCTGCCAAGCCCTTTCCTGACTCTTTCTGTGAACAGGCAGCCCACACCAGCCAAGTCTTCGCCCAGGTGGGGAGGGTCAGTGGCCTTTCCACACAAAAGGCCTGAGTTGCCAGATGTGCCCAGCTGTGTGGAGGGGCCAGTTGTGCCAGCAGGGGCTGCTCCTCCTCTGACCTGGCCAGAAAAGACCTCTGTCTGACCAGCTGACACTCGCTCCTTCACTGCTGGTGGTGTGATCTCTGCAAGGAGAAGTCATTATTCCTCTCTCTGCTCTGTGGTTGGGATTAACAGTGTATCTCCTTCCCACTGGGTCTGGGAAAGAAGGAAACACAGCATGAAAGTTGGCTGAGTCCTTATTATAAAAATCACTTGTCCAGATGGAGAAGAAGCAGCTATGCTCTGTCCTTCGTCTAATCAGGTTAGTCAGGAAAGCAACATCTTAGTGGCATTCTTTCCTACATGCATCAGAACCCTGGTGCACCACAGCCATAAGGAGTGGTTGGTTTATTTTCTGGCCTGATTCCTCATAGCTGGCTATCGGAGTGAGGCTCTCAGGGGCCCTAACAGGGGAGGAAGCTTCTAACAGTGAAGTTTAGCTTCCTGGGCACCTATCATAAGCCAAACACTGGGCTGGGTGCCACGGAGTTGCAGGTGAGTAACAGGCCACAGTGTGGGCTCTTATGGCATCTACACCACAGCAGGAGATGGTTTTTCATACTATCAAGTGTGCTCAATGTAGATAAGAGCAGGAGGATGGGAAGCCAGAGGTGGCTCTGCCCACCCTGGCATAGCACCAGGAAGCTTCCATCAGAGCCAAGAAGACAGTCTATGAGTTGGTGAGGCAAAGATGGGGAGAAAGGGGAGCTGGAGTGGTCAGGCACAGAGGTGTGCAAAAGAATGGTGTGTTCTGTGAGCTGCAGTTGGCCAGGGAGCTGGGGTTGGCACAGAAGCCAACACTTTTTAGCTCCACTTGTTGCTGACAGGCAGACAAAAAGTGTCATAGTCAGTTTTACCTTAGATTTTATCCTGTGGTAGCAGTGGGAGTGGCAAAGGCTTGGGGAAGCAGCAGGAAGGGCAGAAGTGACCAGATGGAGGTGAGGCTACTGTAATAGTTCACAGGCCCGAAGTGGGGAAGAAGGAGCAGAGAAGGCAAGGCCAAGTTGGAAACACTTAGTTTTCCATTGCATGTGGAGGACCAGGCACCTTTAGTGTCCTATAGGGTGTGACAAGAAGCCCATCCCCTAAGGGCCACCTTTGATATAGCCCTACAGCTGCTCTGCAGAGGTAGGGAATGATTAGAGTTGCAGGAGGAGTATATGCTGACACTGGTTGGCCATTGGCTGTAGTTTTTTCCTTTTCTTTCAGTAGACCTCAAGTTCATTGGTCTTTGGACCAAGATACAAGGCCTCTTTGTTTACTGAAATGGTGGCTGATTATGAGCTTATTGGAGATACTCTATTTTTTTTAAGATTTTATTTATTTTTTTTAGAGAGGGGAAGGGAGAGGGAAAGAGAGGGAGAGAAACATCAATGTGTGGTTGCCTCTCACACACCTCCCCCTGGGGACCTGGCCGGCAACCCAGGCATGTGCCCTGACTGGGAATCAAACCAACGACCCTTTGATTCACAGGCTGGCACTCAACCACTGAGCCATACCAGCTAGGGCAGGAGATATTCTACGTTTATTATTATTGTTATTATTACTATTTTAACCACAGTCTTAGCCTAAAAGTAGGGGATTAAGGACCAGAGTGGAGCCTGTATTTTCCAATATTTTCAGTCAGTTTTCCTCCCATGTAGATGCTGATTCTTGACGGCAATTATGAAATACCTTAGTGGTAAATGGTTTTTATTTTGGTAGCAATTAAACCTTTTATGAGACAATTAATTTCCTTCCCTCCATTCCTTTAATGTGATATCAAAATGTATAGCCAAGAGCCCCCTCCCCATAAAGGAGCTGTGCATTAGCACATAAGACAAAGGGACATATATGACACAGGGGGGAAAAAGTGGCAAAGTGGAAGGAGTCACCAGCCTCAGAGTTCCATCTAGCCAGGTGATGGAGATACACAACCTTTCTTGTATATGTAAAGTGTGTTGTGGGTGTCGGGTCCTGCAAGCCCCATAGTGAGACTGATTGCTTGGCTTTAAATCCCAATGCATGCACTTGACTGTGTGATATTGTGTGAATTACTTAACTTCTCTGTGCCTCAGTTTACTCTTCTGTAAAAAGGGGATGATGGCATCTTATCTCTTAGGGTCTTTGAGAAGATGAAATGAGATAAAACACAGTAAGCATTAAAAAATACTATTTCTCACCTTACAGGCAAGAAGGGGCTGGAAAGAAGTATTCCAAGGCATGAAAGGCAAGGACCTACATCCAAGATTGCTCTATCCAGCAAAGCTATCATTTAGAATGGAAGGGAAGATAAAGTGCTCCTCAGATAAGGTCAAGGTAAAGGAGTTCATCATCACCAAGCCCTTATTATATGAAATGTTAAAGGGACTTATCTAAGAAAAAGAAGATAAAAAATATGAGCACTAAAAATGACAGCAAACTCACAGTTGTTAACAACCACACCTAAAACAAAAACAAAAGCAAACTAAGCAACAACTAGAACAGGAACAGAATCACAGAAATGGAGATCACATAGAGGGTTATCAACAGGGGAGTACGAGGGGGAGGGAGGGGAAAGGTACAGAGAATAAGTAGCATAAATGATAGGAGGAAAATAGACAGGAGGAGGGTAACAATAGTGTAGGAAATGTAGAAGCCAAAGAACTTATAAGTATGACCCATGGACATGGACTATAGGGGGGGAATGTGAGAGGGATGGGGAGGGCAGGATGGAGTGAAGTGAGGGGGGGAATGGGACATAATCAATAAATATATTTAAAAAGTGATTAATATAAAAAATACTATTTCTCACTTATTTGTATAGTTATTATTTTCTCTGACAATTGACCATGAATGTGAATATGACCCAGATATATATTAAATAAACACTAATTTTCACTGATGCTGACAAAAAATGAAGCAAATAAATAATAAAGCAATGTTCTTCCAGAATCAAGAAATTAGGGAAAAGGACTTCTGGCCAAGATGAAGGTATAGGTAGGTGCAATTTCCTTCCTTGCACTACCAAAAGGACAAGAACAAATTTAAAAACAAAAAATAACCAGAACTGACAGAAAATCTAACTGTATGGACATCTGACAACCAAGGCGTTAAAGAAGAAATATTCATCCAGACTGGTAGTAGGGGCAGAGACAGGTAGGGGGGCAGAGCAGATGTGCAGCAAAACTATGGATGAGGTGGGTGAGGCAGCGGGTGGCAGACTGAGTGAGGAGGAACAACTGGAGAGTGAGACAGACTGTGCAACCCAGGATCCCAGCATGGGAAACAAAAGCCTCAAAACCTCTGGCTATAAAAATCTGTGGGGATTGCGGCAGCTGGAGAAACTACCAGCCTCACAGGAGAGTTCCTTGAAGAGACCCACAGGGTCCCAGATTGCACACAAAACAACCCACCCAGGAATCAGCACCAGAAGGGCCCAATTTGCTTTTGGGTAGCAGGGGAAGTGACTGACAGCCAGCCAAGAGCTAAGCAAGCAGCATTATTCCCTCTTTGACCCCTCCCCCACAGACAGAGCAACAGTGCAGTGATGTGGGTTGCCCTGCCCTGGTGAATACCTAAAGCCCCACCTCTTACAATATAACAGGTACACCAAGACAAAGAAATATGGCCCAAATGAGAGAACAGATCAAAACCCCAGAAAAACAACTAAGTGACAAAGAGATAGCCAACCTATCAGATGCAGAGTTCAAAACACTGGTTATCAGGATGCTCACAGAAATGATTGAGTACAGATGCAAAATAGAGGAAAAAGTGAAGGCTATGCAAAGTGAAATAAAAATATACAGGGAACCAACAGTGAAGAGAAGGAAACTGGGACTCAAATCAACGGTTTGGACCAGAAGGAAGAAATAAACATTCAACCAGAACAGAAAGAAGAAACAAGAATTCAAAAAAAATAAAGAGAGGCTTAGGAACCTCTGGGACAACTTTAGCCATTCCAACATTCGAATCATAGGGGTGCCAGAAGGAGAAGAGGAAGAGCAAGAAATGGAAGACTTATTTTGAAAAAATAACGAAGGAGAACTTCTCCAATCTGGCAAAGGAAATAGACTTCCAGGAAGTCCAGGTAGTCCAGGAAGCCCAGAGAGTCCTAAAGAAGTTGGACCCAAGGAGCAACACACCAAGGCACATCATAATTACATTACTCAGGATTAAAGATAAGGAGAGAATCCTAAAAGCAGCAAAAGAAAAGGAGACAGTTACCTACCAAGGAGTTCCCATAGGACTATCAGCTGATTTCCCCAAAGAGACCTTGTAGGCAAGAAGGGGCTGAAAAGAAGTATTCCAAGTCATGAAAGGCAAGGACCTCCATCCAAGATTACTCTGTCCAGCAAAGCTATCATTTAGAATGGAAGGGCAGATAAAGTGCTTCCCAGATAAGGTCAAGTTAAAGGAGTCCATCATCACCAAGCCCTTATTATATGAAATGTTAAAGGAACTTATCTAAGAAAAAGAAGAAGATCAAAACTATGAACAGTAAAATGACAACAAACTCACAACTATCAACAACTGAACCTAAGCAACAACAAGAAGAAACTAAGCAAGCAACTAGAACAGGAATAGAATCACAGAAATGGGGATCACATGGAGAGTTATCAATGGGAAAGGGGAGGAGTGAGAATGGGGGGAAAGGTACAGGGAATAAGCATAAATGGTAGGTACAAAATATACTGGGGGAGGTTAAGATAGTATAGGAAATGTATGACCAAAGAACTTACGTGTTTGACCCATGGCCATGAACTTAGTGGGGGGAATGCTGGTGGTGGTGGGGGGGTACAGGGTGGAGGGGAATAAAGGGGAGAAAAAATGGGACAACTGTAATAGCATAATCAATAAAATACACATTAAAAAAATATAATTGTGCCCTGGCTGGTGTGGCTAAGTGGACTGAGTGGTGGCCTGTGAACCAAAGCATTGCTGGTTTGAGTCTCAGTCAGGGCATTTGCCTGGGTTTCGAGCCAGGTCCCCAGTAGGGCATGCTCAGTAGGCAACCACACACTGATGTTACTCTCCCTCTCTTTCTCCCTCCCTTCCCTTCTTTAAAAATAAATAAATAAAATCTTAACAAAAAGGTGTCACTTAAAATTTTTTTTTAAAAGATACAATTGAAACTGTTTAAGAAGAATCTGGTCCCCCCAGATTCACTCCTCCTGGCCTTGGCTTCAAAAACAGTGAAGGAGACTGAAGCTACTGGGTTCCAGGCATGGAAGCAAGAAGAGAGAGCACTTGGCAGTTCCAGCCCTGCAGAATAATAAAGATTTAAAATGTCACACATCAGACAGAGGACAGGAGCTAGTACCATCATGTGGGATAGATCCCACTCTGCTACCCAGGGCTGCCTGAGATGCTACAGTTCACAAAGAACTGCAGGGTTTGAAAAGGAGGGTTACAGACCCAGCTTGGTAGCCAAAAACTGAACCAAACAGCTCACCGGATCTACACAAAGAACATTATGTAGACTGCCTCTGGGTTGAGGGCTAGAAGATCAGGGAGTGGCTGTCACAAAACTTCTGGGCGCCAGGCTTGAGGCTTCCAATCAGTTAGTGCCGTGTAACAATCCACGTTAAACCACAGTGGCTTTAAACATTTCCAATAAATGTTTTTTCTTCATGAATCTGTGACTGAGGATTCTCCACTGGGGACTTCTGCTGGTGTCAACTGGGGAGGCTCAACTGGGGCAAAGGGACTCACTTCCAAGAAGGTCATTTACAAGGATGGCAAACGTCCTTTGCTTTGGGTTCCTTTCTGTGTGGTCTCTTGATGGACTGGTTTCCTTGCAGCATAGTGGCTGAGTTCTGAAAACAACTATCTTAAGAAATGAGAGTAAAAGAGAAACAATACTTTTATTTCAAGTGAGTCTGAAAAATACCAATCAAAATGCATGAAGAGAAAGAATGTTGAATTAAAGAAAAATGCACGAAGAAATTGAAGACAAAGAAATAGCCAAGAGTTTAAGGTTCAGAGTTAAGATGGAGGATGGAATGTAACAGCAGCTTCTCCTTCCTTCCAAATATCATTAAAATAATATATTTTTATATTGCATTTTTAATTGAATTTATTGGGGTGACATTGGTTCGCAAAACCATACCAGTTTCAAGTGTACAACTCAATAAAACAACATCTGCACACAGCATCATGTAGCCATCACCCCAAGCCAATCAGTCTCTTTCTATCCCCATTCTCCCCCAGTTTTGCCCACCTCCACCTGCCCCTTAGCGCCCTCTGGCCATCACCACACTGTTGTCTGTGTCTACGTGTTATGTATGTATGTTTTTTAGCTAATCCCTTCACTTTCTTTCATCTAGTCACCCCACCCCCCTAAAACAATATTTTAAGAAACAATAAATCCAAAAGAATGAAGAGAATAGAAGAAACAAAGATAAAAATTGCAGTATTTTTAAACCAGAGAGATAGATGATAGACTTTTAAAAAACTGAGTCCTGAGCCAATACTGGGAAACCCCCAAACCAACATGATCTACACTACATATTTTTTAAAATATCATGAAATGACTATATCAGTGACTAGTGAAAGTAGGGGTGGGCATGGGGGAGTACTTTAAATACAGTGGATTGGTTGAGAGTCTGTTAAAAAAAAAAAAGAAGCAGTCATCAAAATCTTCTTCCTCTCTGTACAAAGCTATTAGACTGACATTCCTGTATCCCACTCAAAACTAGAGGTTCATTCTCTGGAAAGGATGAAACAGACTATCTTGGACTGAAAACCACTAGACAGAGTTGAGGGTGGGGAGAATGCATTGAAAAGAGGTAGATTAGTGCATATTGGATGCTGAGATCATGGGAGGAGATTCTGTGGAGAATACACCCAATGCAAGGAGAATAAACTGCGGATACACACACACACACACACACATAAATATATAAATTCACCTCTTCCCCTTTTTTCACCCAGCCCCTCAACTCAACTCTACAGATACTGACATCAAACATTCCACAAACACATCACCCAGGCAGATCACGCAAAGGTGAACAATGGTGAACACACTACACCGAAGCGCTTGAAGTTTCCCATTGTTACTAGTTTTTCACTATTCAATATGGGTAGACAACCAAGAATTGCCAGTCACCTGAGGAAATTTTCTAACCTGAAATATAGAGCCCAAAACAAATAAACAGAAAAAAACCAACTTGCAGGAAACAGAATTTGTGCAGGAGGAGAAACTTTTAAAAGCTATCATGAACATCCTTAGAGAAACAAGAAAGGCTTTTACACCCAGGAACCAGGAACAGAATGCTATTTCGAAAGGAAAATTCAGAGAACAATATGAACTATTGGAAATTATTAAAAATATGACAGAAGAAATAGATATAAAAATGAGGAAATCTCCCTTAAAATAGACCAAAAAATCAAAGATATAGACATAAAAAAGGATTTTTAAAAATTAGAGCACCAGTTCAGGAGGTAGCATATCTCGCTAATGGGTTTTGGTGGGGGAGGGGTAGGAACAAAGGGGAAATACTCAGCAATGAAATAATCCCCCCCCAAAAAACCTTCCCAGATCTAAAGGATTTGAGTTTCTTGACTGAAAATGCTTGCCGACTGCCTGGCACAATAGCAGAAAATAGGTCCATATCAGGTCACATCACTGTAAAATTTCAGAACAGTAGGGACGATATGCAGATTTCCTAAGAAAAATAAATATGTCAAATGTAAAGTATCAGAAATCAGAATGGCTTTGGGTTTCTCAAATACTGATAAAAAGCAAGGAAACAATGCTTTCAAATTCTGAAATGTACTCCCAAATGAGAGTAATTATCAATAAAACATGAGGGTAGATTATGAAGTCATTTTAGAATCTTATTTCAGCCAGTTTTGCTGCATAGTGAAAACCACAAGTTCTCAAAGGCAGACACAATATCCAATTTATTCTCTTGTTCACATATCTGTTGATCAGCAGAGATGTCCCTCCACCAGGCTCTGAAGGCTGCAGACCCCTGGTGAGGCTCTGATCCCTGTGTAAATACTGACTATTAAATCTAAGCAAAATCGCAATATACTGTGACTATAATTTGAAGAATGAGGGGATGGAAGGGGTGAATATATGTGGTAGGGCGGGAAAGGAAAGAAAGCTAAATCCTTACTCTGGCAACGGAATAGCAAAGTAGGTAAGAGCATAAGCTTAGAGCTAAATCACTCGGGTTTGAATACCAAGTGAGTCACTTATGAGCTGTATGACCTTGGGCAAGTTACTGACTATCTCTCTCCCTCAGTTTCCTCATCTGGAAGGTGCTATTAATAACAATACCCACTTTTAGAGCTCTTACAACCATTAAATAAGTTAATAGAGGGAATTACTCAGAAAAGTGCCTTGTACATGCTAAGTACTATATAAGTGATTGCTTTTATTACTTATCATGGTTGGAAAACCAGTAGAAAAAGCCTAAACTGAAAAATTCAAGAAGTAACCATTTAATTTTACTTATAGACATGGATATAAACACCAATAATTAATTAGGTAAGAGGAAAAGGAAGAAAGGAAAGGAATGGAGGCTGCCGTTTTTCACCAAAATTATAGAAGTAATTGATTCTTCTGTGCATTATAACTTTGAGAACAATAAAAACTAAGAATAAAAAAAGATGAAAAGTAGGAAGATGCCAAGCCATGGATGAAGAAAACGACCATTATATTTCTTTGATGGTGGAAGGCCAAAATGGTTATTAGATGTTACAAATGGAAGGTAGAGATCAAATTAGTGAGTGCCAGAAGCACACAGAAGGAAAAGCTTTCCAATTTTCCCTTAACACAAGAGACAATAATGTATTTGTAATTAGTAAAAACATCTGGGCTCAGTAATGTTCTAACTGCTGCATGATAACAGCACTATTACTGGATGCGTTGCTCTGGTCCTCTCACCCTCCTTGTATTCATTCCTGGTACATTAGGTTACTGTGAATACTCACAGGCACCATGTACTTTTTTTCTTGTTTTTTCCAAGTTAAACCATTAAATATTAAAATCAAATAAGTTTGGGGGCTTAAAGCAAATTTATTCTATTAAAATTTTCTCTTTATTCAATAGTCCTCTTCTCCTACAATTTTTATTTTCTGGGTAGTTTTGCTCTCACCTATTAAAATAAACAAATAAACAAATGACCAATCCATCAATCTTTGAAAACTTGTCTTAAAAAAAAAGAAAATAAGTCAACAAAATCAGAATATGAAATCACTCCATATAAAATTAATGTTATAGAATAGTCTAACAAACACACAAAAAATAAATATATTCAGGATTTTTACAGAGGGAAACGAAGGAATAACTTCAACTGAAAATGAAGAAGAAAAATGCAAAACCAAAAACAAGCAGAAATAAAAGCAAGATAGGTTTATTTCTAAACAGAAAACCATTGGAAATCTTAAAAGTGAAAAACAACCATTGAAATAAAAATGCAATAGATGGGATTAAACTCTAGACGTGACATAGCAAAGATAAATCAGTGCACTGGAAAATAGTAGTGAGAAGTTAACTCCTGATGCAGTACAGAGACACAATCAAAAAATTAGTGAGAACTAAAGAGACTTAGAGATAAGACTGAGAGGTTCCATGTGCTATCTAACAGGAGTGCCAAAATAAAAGAATGAGGGACATGACAGAGAAGAAACACTTTAAGAAGTAATACAGATAATTTTTCAGAACTGCAGAAACATATTTTCATGTACATTAGATACTAAGCAGGAATTTTTTTTAAATAAATTCCCCACACAGATACAGTGAAATTTGAGAAGACTAAGGATAAAGGGACAATCCTAAAAGCCATGATAGAAAAAAAGATGTGTTATCTACCAAGGAATTTCAAACAAACTTCACGTCAGAACAGCAAATGCCAGAGGGTAATGAGGTAATCTCTTCTAAAGTGCTGAGGAAGATGTCCGTGCAGGTCCTAATGTCTGTGGAGCAATAAACTAAGACACTGGTGGGTTCAGTAGTTCTCCGGAGATTCCACAAGCGGGATTACAACCCAGCCAGTTTTAGCTCCACAATCCAGATTCTTAGCTACGAACCTGTCCTGCATTGGTAAGAATTATAAAAGGAACAATTTCCCAAACAACAGCTAAGCTAAATATTTAACAACACGAAAATGAGTAAATTATGGTGTAGTCACACAACAGAACACTAAACATCAGTTAAAATGAATAAATTGTACCTACACCTATCAACAGGGACAGATCTCAAAATTTTAAGATGTTATCAACCAGGAACATGTGCCCAGACCGCTGAACCCCTCAACTAAAGGTGAATTAAAAGATTAACAAGAGGAATTAAAAGTTAGGTTAACTTTTTTTCTGAAATATTTCCTCCTGGAAAATTTACCTGCTACATCTTTCAAACAACTTTGAGAGTTGGGAGAGAGAAAAACTACCAGAGTCTATTGTTTGGACTGAGAATTTTTAGGGCATCTGAAGGTTTGAATGGGCCAATGATCTGATCACACCTGTAGAGGTGATGTGAACAAATAAAACACAGTTAATTCAACGTCCGTATGATCCTATTTAAAACTGACCTCTTCTCAGCTTTTTGGCTATAATTACTTGAATATAATTTGTAATTGATTCCCATGATTTTCCTGTCAACTTATAGAGAAGTACAAAGGCTAATCATCTTACAATTGTCTGGAACAAGGAAAAGTGGAAATTGAGGCCCAATTTAAGTTTATTCCCAAGGAGTTAAAAACACTTGAGAAAAACCACCAATAAGCTGACCTCACATCCTCAGAATTGCAAATATGATAATCTGTTTGCAGTAAAGAACTTTGGTATGATATCTTCAATTGGCCTGAGGGCAGGCAATAGATGTCAATTATGGTAGTTTTGCCCTTTATTGAATGACTAGACAAATAAAGACTACTTTTGAATTTAAAAGGGGGAATTTTAGGTTTTGATTGTTGAGGCCATTTTATTAACTTCCTCCTAATTGGTCCCCCTGTCTGGAGCCTGGTTTCCCCAACGTGCATACAGGGCTAGAATGACGCAGGAACTTATGACATGCTCTCCTGGCACCACGTGCCCCAGACAATGTCTGTGCTCTTAGCTGGACTGAAAATTTGGTCTTAGCAGGGACTTATTTCTCTTCAGAGCTCTAATGTTTATGCCTGACTATAATGGAGTTCAAAGAGTGTTTGCTAAATTTAGAACAAACAAAACCTCAGACTTGGCCATAATGTGATACTAGAGAGTTCTAGTAGGTGGCACCCTGTTTTCTTTTTGAGCTGAAGAAAAAATATCTGGGTGTTTGAGAAAAGACACCTAACAGCACAGAGGTTTTTAGACCACAAAAACAACCTTACTGATACACTCCCCTGGGTACTTGGGGAAAGATACACTTGTACACCTGTTAATAAAAATTTCCTTTCTGTGAGTTTTTAGGGCCCAAACTTTAGTGTATGGCATTGTGTGGGGTTAGTAAACTCTTGCCACGGTTAATTTAAGAAAAGTAACTTGCCCTTTATAAAAAGCCATGTCTAAACTGCCACCTAGTGCAATTATAGTAAAACTAGGCACAGACCTGCAACAATCTAAGCATGAAAATACCTTCCATTTTAATGTAAGAAAAACATAATTTTCTAAGTTAAGACATCCTTCAGAAATGTATCCAAATATATGAACGTTTTAAAATTTTATGTTGGTGCCAAGAAGACCTCTAGCTACACTGATATCTAAATTCTCTATTTCCTGGAAAATCTAAAGCCTGGATAATTAATGAATTACTCAACTCATATGTACCCAGGGATTAAGTGTTAAGTGAACCAGTTTTTAAATCCCTTCCTGAAAGACAGAATTCTAAATGTTTAAAAAAATGTGGGTGGACATAGTAGCCAGGCAACAATTCAGTGTAACAAACATTTATTGAATGCCCCCTCTGGACCAGGCACAGGATTAGATATTAAGCAGCCTCTATTAAAATATAATGTTTTATTTTTTTAGCTATAACAGCCCTCCTGCAGCACTTGGGAAATTAAGTGAAGAGAATAAGAGCACTCCTAACACAATCACTACTATTAACACTTTGGTATACTCCAATCTAAATTTCTCCCATAAAACTTTTTAAAGCCTAAATTTACAAATCTCATTATATCCAACTTTTTTCCACTCAGAATTTTAACAAAATTATTTCACATATTACTAAAAAAAACTTCCTAAACAAAATTCAATCTCGTGTAAGAACGTACAGATTATCAAAGTGATTTACAGAAAGATCGCACCAATAAAACAAAAAATGCACACTTTTACACATCTTTATTACTGGGTATAAAGATTCCTTTAAATATTTGCCAAAAATGTGCCAGGCTTATTATCCCGGGTCTTTCTCTACTTTCTATCTTACATCGCATCACAAGTTAGAGTTAACGTTTTTTCATATACTTAATGACAGTCTGCGTGACTCCTTTTTATGAATTTCCTATTTATTTTTTAAACTAAGTTTTCTATTAAGATGAAAATTTAGTATAAAAAAGAATTTGTCTCATTGATTTTTTAGAACTCTGTATTTTGAAAGCATTAATTCTTTTCTTATTTCATGTTTTGAGATTTTTTTACTTTTTCAATGTATAGAAGCTTTTGGTTTTTACATAGTTGATCATTTTTTTTTATTGTTTCTGTTTGTGGTATGACACTTAGGAAAGAATTTCAACTTCAATAATACATTTTCTTCTAATTTAATGTTACTTCTTTTAAAATCTTTAATACTTCTGGAATTTATTTGGTACAAGAAATGCAGGAATATCTACTTTTATTTTCTTAAATGCTTACCTACCTACACAATACATTTTATTACATTGAAATCACCCACAAAAATAATAATTAAAGTGCCACCTTCATCATATAATAAATTCTAATATATACTTTAATATATATCTGAAATCTCTTTTATCCCACTTACCTGTTTATGTACGTTAGCCCCAGAATCATACTGTTTGGTTATAACTATATAGATTTTAACACCTATTAGGGCAAATTTCTCCTGATTACACTCTTTTTTATTCAAAAATTTTAAAAGTAGTCTCATATTTATTTATCTAGATAAATTTTAGAAACATTCAGCCATGTTCCCAAGAAAGCATCCCACTGAATTTTTTTTTTAATACAGAGTGGAGGGGAGGGAGAAAGAGCGAAGGAAACATCAGTGTGAGGGAGAAGCATCTATTAGCTGCCTCTCACATGTGCTCCAACAGGGGTCCAGGACAACCCACAACCCAGGCATGTGCTCTGACTGGGAATCAAATCGGCAACCTTTTGCTTTGTGGGATGATGCCCAACCAACTGATCCTCACCTGTCAGGGCCCCACTAAAATTTTTAATTGAATGTCATTATTTGTACATGTTAACTTGGAAAACAATTGGCAGCTTTACAATATTGAGTCTTCTTAACCACAATTTTTTTTTAATTTTCATGTTTACTTTTTTTTCTGCATATTTCTTATAAAATTTACCCCTTGATTTTTTGTAATAATATATTGAATAATTTTTAATTATATTTCTAATAATTTATTGTTGGTAATGACACTTTGTGCATAAGCTTCTTTTTCTGTATTTGCAAATTGTCTCATTAGGATAAACCCCAAGAAATAGGATAACTTGGTATAAGACTATTGATACATCAAAGGACTCTTTTTAAACATTTTTATTGAATTTATTGGGGTGACATTGGTTATCAAAATTAATAGGCTTCAGTTGTCAATTCTGTAACACATCATCTGTATATTGTATTGTGTGTTCACCACCCCAAGTCAAGTCTCCTTCCATCACCACTTACTGTTTTTTTACCCTCTTCTACCTCCTTCCACCCCCTTTCCCCTCTGGTAATCACCATACTGTTTCTATGTCCATGAGGTTTATTTTTTGTTTTGCTGAATCCCTTCACCTTTTTCACCCAGCCCCCAAACTCCCTCACCTCTGACAGCTGTCAGTCTATTCTCTGTATCTATGAGTCTGTTTCTATTTTATTTGTTAGTTTATTTTGTTCATTGGTTTCCACATATAAGTGAATCATATGGTATTTGTCTTTCTCTGACTGGCTTATTTCACTTAGCATAATACACTCCAGGTCCATCCATGCTGTAACAAAATGTAGAATTTTCTTGTTTTTATGGCCAAGTACTATTCCTCTGTGTAAATGTACCATAGCTTTTTTTATCTACTCTACATTGAAGGACTCTTGACAAATTGCTTTAAATTTTTCACACCACAGTTAAAATATTCAAGAGCACTTGTTTCATACCACCCTGAATTATTCAATGCTATTTTTTAAAATATTTTATTTATTTATTTTTAGAGAGAGGGGGAGGGAAGGAGAAAGAGAGGGAGAGAAATACCTATGTGAGAGAGAAACAGTGATCAGTTGCCTCTGGTATACACCCTGAGCAGGGCCAGGGACCCAACCAGCAACCCAGGCCTGTGCCCTGACCAGGAATGAACTGGAGACCTTGCGCTTTGTGGAACGACACCCAACCAACTGAGACACATCGTTGATCAGGGCAATTCGGTGTTATTTTTGTAAATCAATAATTAATTTCAGAGAAATGCTATATCCTTGATTTCTAATGTTCACTTTTTACTATTTATGGAGATAAATTTTTCCCGTTAAGTTTCAGCTATTTTTCAGTCTGCATAAAAACATTGCCATGGGTTCTGACCAAGATGGAAGCATAGATAGAAACCCTTAATTTCCGCACACAACCAAAAGGAGGATAACAACCAATCTAATATCAATAAATAACCACAAGTGCCAGAAAATCAAACTGCACGGAACTCCAACAACTACGGAATTAAAGAAACAGTCAAACAGAACAACCAGACCAGTAAGGTGATGGACAGAGAGAACCCGAGGCAAGGTGGCAGACCGTGGGGGCAGAGCTGGCTGCAGTGAGGCAGCAGGCTGTGTGGGCTGGCTGACTTAAGGGGAAACTGAGACTCGGAGCTGACTGTGGACTACAGTGGTTGCCGACGTGGAAGAAACTCCCAGTCTCACAAAACAGTTCTTTGGCAAGTGGGCTGGAGACGAGCAGGGGAGCTGCATTGTTCCCTCTCTGGCCCCTCCCCCACAACCAGCACTGCAGCACAGCAAGGAGGGTTGCCCTGCTCTGGTGAATACCTAAGGCCCCCCCCTTACAACTTAACAGGTGCCCTGAACAAAGAAATATGGCCAAAATGAAGGAACAGAGCAAAACTTCAGAAAGAGAGCTAAGCGATGAGGAGATAGCCAACCTATCTGATGGACAGTTTAAAGCCCTGGTAATCAAAATGCTCACAGAACTGAGTGAGTTTGGTCGAAAAATGAAAAAACAAAATGAAATAAAGCAAAATATTCAGAGAACCAAAGGTGACAGGAAGGACACCAGGACTCAAAGCAATGATTTGGAACAAAAGAAAGAAATAAACATGCAACCAGAACAGAATGAAGAAACAAGAATTCAAAAAAATGAAGAGAGGCTTAAGAACCTCTGGGGCAACTTGAAATGTTCCAATATCCGAGTTATAGGGGTGACAGAAGGAGAAGAACAACAGCAAGAAATTAAAAACTTATTTGAACAAATAATGAAGGAAAATGTCCCCAATCTGGTGAAGGAAATAGACTTCCAGGAAATCCAGGAAGCCCAGAGAGCCCCAAAGAAGTTGGATCCAAAGAGGAACACATCAAGGCATATCATCCTTAAGTTACCCAAGATTAAAGATAAAGAGAGAATCTTAAAAGCAGCAAGAGGAAAGGAGAGAGTTACCTACAAAGGAATTCCCATAAGGCTATCAGCTGATTTCTCAAAAGAGACCTTGCAGGCAAGAAGGGGCTGGCAAGAAGTATTCCAAGTCATGAAAGGCAAGGACCTACATCCAAGATTACTCTATGCAGCAAAGCTATCATTTAGAATGGAAGGGCAGATAAAATGCTTCCCAGATAAGGTCAAGTTAAAGGAGTTCATCATCACCAAGCCCTTATTATATGAAATGGTAAAGGGACTTATCTAAGAAAAAGAAGATAAAAAATATGAATAGTAAAATGACAACAAACTCACACTATCAACAAATGAACCTAAAAAAAAAGAAAGAAAGAAAGATAAACAACAAAAACTAAGCAAACAACTAGAACAGGAACAGAATCAGAGAAATGGACATCACATGGAGGGTTTGCAGTGGGGAGGGGTAAGGGAGGAATGGGAGGGAAAGGTACAGGAAAGAAGAAGCAAAATAGGTAGGCATTAAATAGACGGGAGCAGTCAAAAATGGTATAGGAAACAGAGAACTCAAAGAACTTATATGTACAACCCATAAACATGAACTAAGGTAGGGAGAATGCTGGAGGGTTGGGGGTGCAGGCTGTAGGGGGGATAAAGGGGGAAAATTAGGAAAAGTGTAATAGCATAATCAATAAAATATACTTTAAAAAAACAATGCCATAGATATGGGTTATGTTTGCAGAACTAAAATGCCATCAGCTGACCCAGAGTTCATCCAGTCCAGTGATAAACTAGATGGAGGTGTGTTTGGTGACTGATACAATTGGGGACACTAATGGCATTTAGTTGGTGGGTTCAAGGGATGTTAGATGTCTCACAATTTATGGGACAGTCCTGCATAATAACAGATGTGATAGAGAACATTGTTGTGAGTGAAAACTTACTTATAATTTTCTGTCCATAACCTAATTCTGTTTGACACACACACACATTATTTCTGGAGGTGCTCGTCAGTATAATTTGACAATAGAAAAAAAAGCATAAGAAAAGGAAAATGGAAAATAAAACTAGCTGTAGTAGTAGATGACAGAATAGCATATTATGAAAATGCTAGAAAATCAATCATAAAGTAATCCCACAATAAAAGAATTACAGAAGATAGTAGAATATAAAATTAATATGCAAAAAATTAATATTCCAATAAAGAGCTTGAAATTCATCACTCACAAGGGGGAAAAAGCTGAACAAACTGAAAACTAACACTCTTTTTAGGTCCATCAAAGAATTGAGGTCACAGGGCAAACTGACACCCTGAAAAATGGAGAGACAGACAGGCAGACACAAAAAATTATAGCTTACAGGGAACACAAGTTGTGCCCGGAGCCTAGTAGGAATGCCTGAAGGGTACATGATACATTTCTAGAGGCTGAGTATGGGATAGCTTGAAAGATAAAAACTCCTGAAAGGCCAGTCTTAGGAGTACTTCACACTTTCCTGAGTTCTACATCCAGGATTCCCACCATTTCCTCAGAGGGAAGGGGGAAAACCACTTTGAAATGAGTTCATTCTCCTTGACAATGGCTTGCCTTCAAGAGAAGATATTTTACCAGCGCCTAACAGACCTGGGGAAGAAATACCTGGGTAAAGCCCTCTCTAGTTTTCTTCACCTGACAGGAGTGGAAGGGTGGGTGGGTGGCTGAGAAGCACTTGTGAATGTCACAATCCAGGGCTCACTAAAAGACTGAGACCCAATCATAGGCTTCTATATAAAGTTCCCTCCTCCCACACCTCACCGCCACATCAATAGGATTCCTGGAGATTAGAGCTGAAATAACAGTGAACCTCAGACCCTATTTAAGAAGGAGTCTCTAGGGAAACCCAAAGACAACAGGGGAGACAAAAACAAGGACATTAGAAGAAATTTTAGACTTGAACCCACACCTGCAGCAAAGAGTAAACACCACCTACTTTATCCACTCTAAAGACCTATACCTCAATTTCTTTTACCCAATACCTCATGTCTGGCTTTCAACAAAAAATTACAAAGCATGCTAAGAGGCAAAAAATAGAATCTAAAAAGACAAAGCAAGCATCAGAACCAGCATACATAGCAGGGTTTTAAACATAGCAGGGTTTTAAACATAGTAGGGTTTTTTGGAATTAACAGACCAGGAATTTAAAATAACCATGCCTAACACAGAGTGAGGAGAAAGGAGTTTTACAGTTGTAAGTATGCAAAACACGGAGTTTATTTTTGTATTATTATTTATTTATTATTGTATTATTTCCTACTTTTGCCCCACCCTGTACACTAAGAGTTCTAATGGAAAAAGTAAGCAATATGCAAGAACAGATGGGTAATGTAAACAGTGAGGTGGAACCCCCAAAAAAGAATGGAAAGAAAATGCTAGAAATCAAGTGCACCCTAACATAAGTGAAGAATTCCTTTCAGTAGTGACCCACCTGTGGCCCATGGGCCACATGCAGCCCAGGGTATCTATGAATGCAGCCCAACACAAAACCATAAATTTACTTACAACATAAGGAGACTTTTTTCGTGATTACATGTCATAATGTATTTAATGTGTAGCCCAAGACAACTCTTCTTATTCCAGTGTTGCCCAGAGACCCAAAAATTTGGACACCCCAGTAGATGGGGCATAAGTGATCTTGAATATAGAAAAAAAAAGAATGAGACCTCCTGACAAGATGGAGGCATAGGTAGACACACTGTGCCTCCTCACACAACCAAAAGAAGGACAACAACAAATTTAAAAACAAAAAGCAACAAGAACTGAAAGAAAATTGAACTGTATGGAAGTCCAACTACAAAGGAGTTAAAGAAGAAACATTCATCCAGACCAGTAGGAGGGGCAGAGAGGGGCAGCTGGGAGGAGAGGACTCATGGCAAGGTAGTGGCTGGAGGACCAGGGTGGGAAAGGTAGCAGTGGGCAGAGCAAGCAGTCCCACATTTGTGTACGGATAAACCAGGAAGAACAACTGGGGAGCAAGACAGACCACGCAATGCAGGGTTCCAGTGTGGGGAAATAAAGCCTCAAAACCTCTGACTAAAAAAACCTGTGAGGGTTGAGGTGGTGGGAGAAACTCCCAGCCTCACAGGAGAGTTCATTGGAGAGACCCACAGAGTCCTAGAACATACACAAAACCACCCCCTCAGGAATGAGCACCAGAAGGGCCTAATTTGCTTCTGGGTAGTGGGGGAAGTGACTGAAAGCCAGCAGAGAGCTGAACAAGCCTAATTGTATCCTCTCAGACCCTTCCCCCACATACAGCACCACACCACAGCAACCTGGGTTGCCCCACCCTGGCAAATAGCTAAGGCTCTGCCCTTTACTACATAACAAGCATGCTGAGACAAAAACTAATGGCCTAAGTGAAAGAACAGATCAAAGCTCCAGAAAAAATATAACTAAGTGATAAAGAGATTGCCAGCCTTTTGGATGCACAGTTCAAAACACTAATAATCAGGATGCTCACAGAATTGGTTGAATATGGTCGCAAATTAGAGGAAAAAATGAAAGCTATGAGAAGTGAAATAAAGGAAAATGTACAAGGAACCAACAGTGATGGGAAGGAAATTGGGGCTCAAATCAATGGTTTGAACCAGAAGGAAGAAAGAAACATTCAACCAGGGTGGAAAGAAGAAACAAGAATTCAAAAAAATGAGAAGAGGCTTAGGAACCTCCAGAACATCTTGAAACATTCCAACATCCGAATTATAGGGGTAACAGAAGGAGAAGAGGAAGAACAAAAAATTAAAAACTTATTTGAACAAATAATGAAGGAGAACTTCCCTAATCTAGCAAAGGAAATAGACTTCCATGACGTCCAGGAAGCTCAAAGAGTCCCAAAGAAGCTGGACCCAAGGAGGAACACATGAAGGCACATCATCATTACATTACCCAAGATGAAACAGAAGGAGAGAATCTTAGAAGCAGCAAGAGAAAAGGACACAGTTACCTACAAAGGGGTTCCCATAAGACTGTCAGCTGATTTCTCAAAGGAGACCTTACAGGCAAGAAGGGGCTGGCAAGAAGTATTCCAAGTCATGAAAGGCAAGGACCTACATCCAAGATTACTCTATGCAGCAAAGCTATCATTTAGAATGGAAGGGCAGATAAAATGCTTCCCAGATAAGGTCAAGTTAAAGGAGTTTATCATCACCAAGCTCTTATTATATGAAATGTTAATGGGACTTATCTAAGGAAAAGAAGATAAAAAATATGAATAGTAAAATGACAACAAACTCACAACTACCAACTACCAAACCTAAAAGAAAAATGAAGTAAGCAAACATCTACAACAGGAACAGAATCACAGAAATGGAGAACACATGGAGGGTTATCATCAGGGGAGGGGAGGGGGAGAAAGGTGGAAAAGGTATAGGGAATAAGTAGCATAAATTGTAGGTACAAAATAGACAGGGGGAGGTTAAGAATAGTATAGGAAATGTAGAAGCCAAAGAACATTAAGTATGGCCCATGGACATGAACTAAAGGGGGCAGGGGATGCAGATGGGAGGGGGTGTGCAGGGCAGAGGGAATAAGGGGGAGGATGGGACAACTGTAACAGCATAATCAATAAAATATATTAAAATTTAAAAAAAAAAACAAAAAGAAGTGATGGATGCATGTCATGAAAACCAAATTAAAAGTGCTCCTACTGGCCGAATATGGCACAATTTTTTAGCACCAAGCAGTTTAGTAAATTATGATAAGCCATTCAAAAACAGGAATGCCTGAGTCTATAATAATAATAGATAAATGAACAAGAAAAAGGAAAGATTCTTTTTACAGCAGAGTAATAAGGGCTAACTGATAAATGTGGAGGGAATTCCAGAATTGCCAAATTGCCATTTTGAAACCACTAGGGTAGAGATTGGATCAGGCAAGAGTCATCAATGGATGAATGGATAAAGAAATGTAGTATATACATATAATGGATACTTAATCAGCTTTAAAAGTGGAGGAAATTCTGACACATGTTGCAACATGGATGAATCTTGAAGAGAATGTGTTAAGCAAAATAAGACAGTCACTGTGCAACAAATACTGTAAGAGTCTGCTTAGATGAGGTGACTAAAGTAGTCAAATTCATAGTAACAGAAAGTAGAATGGTGGTTGGTTGCCAGGGCCTGGGGAGGAGGGGAAATGGGGATTTATTGTTTAACGTGTATAGAGTTTCAGCTTTGTGATGTGAAAAGAGTTCGGTGGGTGGGTAATGGTGATGCTTGCACAGCAGTGGGAAAGTACTTAATGCCACTGAACTGTACACTTAAAATGGGTAAGACATAAACTTTATGTGATATATGTGATTTTTTAAAAGCATCATCACTGCATGCCAAACTCAGAGGGAAGTTTTGATGAGGAGCAGGATGTTGTATTGTTTTAAAATGTGTCCCCATAGACTGACTGGCTGCAGTGAATAAATCTGGCTACAACTTGATCAGGGAATCCAAGTTACCACTGCCCATAAGACATAGCTGGCCATCATGTGTCTTCAGGTGTGACGCCCTGAGAGGAACACAAGAAACATCAGACAATCACAAAAGGAGGAATGTTGTGTTAGGAAAATAAGAAGGAGATGGACTGTATTCTTTAAAACCATCCATCTTGTAAACAACAAGTAAATCAGGTTAAAGGAGCCTAAAGAAACACGCAATGCCTAACCCTAAACTGGGTCTGTACTGGAGAGGAGAAATGCCATATAGGGTATTACTAGTTCAACTGACAAAACTGGAATATTAGCAGTAGACTAAAGTGTTATATCAATTTTTTAAAAATATCAAGTTGATAACTATACTGTGATTATGTAAGAGCCTATTCTTATTCTTAAGAAATACAAACTGAAGTCATTAGGGATAAAGCACCGTAATACACGTAACTTGTCCTCAAATGATTCTAAAAAAAAATAGGTATGTGTGTAAGTACCCTCAGCTCCTAGCATATAATAGGTGCTCAGTAAACACTAACGAGGAAATAAATTAACTAAATAAGTGGTTACATTAGTTTGCTTAATATACTGTAAAATTTTCCAAAGGCTGGGCGCTTTTAAAAAAGACGTGTATTCCTCACAGTTCTGGAGACTGGGAGGACAAGATCAGGGTGCCAACAGCTCCAGTTTCTGGTGAGGGCTCTCTTCCTGGACTGCAGATGGCTACCTTCTCGCTGTGTCTTCATGTGGCAGAGAGAGGGCTCTGGTCTTTTCCTCTCCTTATAAAGACACTAATTCTATGACAGGGACTCTACCACCATGACTTCATCTAAACCTAATTACCTCCAATTGCACCATTGACACCATTGACACAATAATTACTGTTCTGATGGTTGACACCACTTCTACTTCCTAGTTCACCTGTACAACTGCCCTCTCTGTTCCATGTTATTCTGCAAGTTATTGGGAAGCTAAGGTTCTTTCTGACTTTACCTGCAGTCTACTTCGTGGTTCCCTGTAAAAACTGTCATCCTTGAGGCCACCTGAGCCTGCACTTGGTAATTTTCCTGTTTTCTCCCCACAGAATTTTCTGAACCACATTGGCCTTTTCCTGGTCACACCTTCTGGCTAGGGTCAGAAGGTGTCAGCCCTTCTGGCCTGCCCTTGCCTTCAGCATCTCAACCCCTCAAGCTTTCTGAGTCCACACTTGTCATGCAAGTTTTCTACTTTTTAATCATTAATCCTCTCCCTCCAAGAGTCAGATCCAAGAAAACCAAGGTAATCTCCCATTCTGTACTCTCAAACTGCCCTTCAGGAGGATGTGCTTACATTTTCAGGCCGCATTGTTGTGGAAGCATTAGCATAAACATTGTCATAATTAAACCCTTGTTTACATGTTTATTACACTTGCACTGGCTAAAACCAAGTTACTCTCAGTATACAAATTTTTAAAGAAAAGGAATAATTATCTTAAGGTAAAAGACAAGTAAGTCATTTTTTCTATTTACAAGTAACTTAAGTTTTTTATTTTATTAAGATTTTATTTATTTATTTTTAGAGAGAGGGAAAGGAACATCGATGTGAGAGAGAAACATTGATCGGGTCCCTCTTTCACACCCCCAACTGGGGACCTGACTGGGAATCGAACAGGCAAACTTTAGGTTTGCAGGCTGGCACTCAATCCACTGAGCCACACCAGCCAGGGCAGTAACTTGAATTTTTAAAAAAGCATTTCCAACCACTGCCTCTAGTGGAGTTTACTACTATCTTTAGGGTGTTTTTGCATATTTTTCATCCACCAGTAAGTAACACATCTGTCCAGGAGTTTAAATTTCTTTTCCAAAGTCTGTCTACTCTGTTCAAAAATAGCCTACTAAACCTTCCAGTTTGATACTAGAACAATTTGTATATTTATTTATTCAATAAAAAATTACTAAGCATACTGTATATCCCAAACAAGGCATTATTCAAGGTGATCTATGACAAGGTGTGGCTCTCATCTTCCAGAACTTACAAGATAACGCAGAAGAAGAGTGACTGTAACAGCTGATCCTCTGATACTTTCAGGAAACTTTCCCTCCCCCTTCATCTGAAGAGGGGCCAGGACCCAGACCTGACAGTCAGACCCTTCCAACCCCCTGGCTCCTAAATGGCACAGGAGTAGGCAGGCCACCAAAGCGAGGCCAGAGTTCCTCCCAGAGGCTTCTCTGTTGGAAGTAGATGGGACATTTCTCTTGTTTTTAGATGACAAGCAAGCTTTACAGTAGCATTGGGCTATCTGAAGTCCATTGTCCTTCCATAGAGGAAACCAGTTAGCCATAGGTAAGAATTAAGCTAATTTACAAAATGCAGTAAAATTAGATATAGAGGTTGAGAGCCCTGATAATCTAGTCTGAGGGCTTGCATATAGTTGTGTCTCAGGTTCCCTCCATATTTCCTCCACATTAGTTATCTGAGCCTAAATTTGCCTCTTTGCTAATTTGCATAAGAACTTATCACTTGCAGCTGAGAGGGTTCTAATTCACACAGGGAGCTATTATAATAATAATGAGTGGCACAACAAATGGCAAGGAAAATAAGACAAGCTTCTACAAAAATTAAAAGTTGAGAGAATTCTCTGCCCTGGCTTGTGTGGCTCAGTGGATTCAGTGCCAGCTTATGAACTAAAGAGTCACTGGTTCATTGATGTTTTTCTCCCTCTCTTTCTCCCTCCCTACCCCTCTCTCTAAAAATTTTTTTAAAAAATCTTTAAAAGTTAAGAGAGTTCTCCTTCCCTAGGGAAGGTCAAGAAAAAGTGGCATGTGAGCTTGTTCTTAAGTAATAGGCTAAATCATGATATGTAGAAATGGGCAACGGACCATCTCAGATGGTCCAAAGGCGAAGTGGTAAAAAATTGTGTATATTGGCAAGAGTGTATTCATGGCAGAGACGTATTGAAGCTAAGACTTAAAAGGTTGGCTCAGTGGAAACCCTTTATTTCCAACAGAATATCTATCTAACATTGTCCATGGAGAATGTTACACTTGTAACTCAGGTCAGTGGCTAGGCCCGGAAACATAGGCTGGGAGTCATTTGCAGAAAAACTGTAGTTCAACCCTTCAGGTGTCTGAAGCACTCATAATAATAGTAACTGATGTATTTGGAACACTTATTCAGGTTAGGCATTATGCTAAAGTATGGTAATTATATAGTTTTATTTAATCCTTAGAGAAGCCATAAAGGTAGGCACCATTTTTTACCCAATTTAGGAGCTGAAGTTTGAAATAAGGCTTACTGCCCTGACTGGAGTGGCTCAGTTGGTTGGGCATCAGCTGGCAAGGCAAAAGGTCACTGGTTCAATCCCTGGTCAGGTCATATGCCTGGGTTGTGGGTTCGGTCCTGGGTCAAGGTACAAGAAGAGGCAACTGGTTGATGTTTCCTTCACACATTGATGGTTCTCTCCCTCTCTTTCTCTCTCCCTTCCTCTCTCTCTAAAAATTAAATAAAATCTTTAAAAAAAGAAAGAAAGAGAAAGGAAGGAGGGAAGGAAGGAAGGAAGGAAGGAAGGAAGGAAGGAAGGAAGGAAGGAAGAAAGAAAGAAAGAGAGAAAGAAGGAAAGAAAAATAAATAAATAAAAGAAAGATAGTTTACAGAGTTTGCATGTTCAAAGTGACCAGTTCAAAGATCCAAAACTAGTTAGTGGCATAGCCAGGACTTGAACTTAAGTCTGTCTTCACTCCAGGGCACAAGATCTTAACCACCCTGCTATACTGCCCTTCCCAGTGGGAGAATGTGGGGATGGGGGTGGGCGGGGAAAGGCAGATAAAGAATCTTGGGAAACATCTAGCAGAAGCAAGATTTCTTCTTGGGACAAGACTTCTGAGACAAATGGAAAACTGGATCAACAGATGCCATTTGAAGCTGCAGGAGCCAGGCCAGGATGTTTTTGACCTGTCTCCATTACTTGTGGTACATATTTAGCATTTCTGCTCCTCTTCCAGTAACAATTGTGCCTAAAAACTTGCTCACCAATTTTAGGTGCCTTTGTGATTGATGTCTCAATCTCTCTTTTTAAACCAAATATTGACAATGTCAGCATTTCTGTCAATGTAGGTCCTTGAATGGCTATATGTGACAGACCCTTCTCTCTACTATATGACATAAGACTTGGGAGATTATCTGTTATAGTGACTGATGTTATCTTAGTTAACACATATAGACATTCAGTTAAAGAATAAAACCAATTCTCTAGAATTCTTTTTCGTTCTTCCCATACTTAAAAAATCAATGGGTGAATTGAATGCCAGAATTACCACTGTTGAAATTTTTTTTTAAATTTGGTTTTGAAAACCACATATAATAAATTACTTTAAGGCATGTTGTAGAATAAAAATACAAAAAGAAGGAATATATAAAGGAAAACAAAAGATAATTGCAAGATAGACACTGGAGACCCAATATGCAAGCAATATGAATGCCAGAAGGGAAAAATGGAGAAAAGGGTAATAAAGGAATGATCAAGGAAATTTTTGCTTATTTGTGGACTTATTTATTCAGGTTTAGGAGAAATGATAAAAAATACACATCTAGTTATAGCCTGGTAAAATCTGAAAATTCTAAACTTAAAGATACATTTTGCATACTTCCATATGCACAGAACAAGTTGCTTAAAGGAGAAAAAAATTAACTGACTCTAGACTTTTATATGCAGCACCAAAGCTAATGGAACAGAGGAATGATGTTCACAAATTACTGAAGAAAAGGGACTAGAAGCCAAGAATGCATAACATGTCAAGATATCATCTATTTGCTTGAGTTAAAAAAAAAGACTTGCTGAGATGCAAGGATTCAGAGATCATTCACCAAAGCCATCTGATGAAAAAGTTCCAGAACGAACTGTGTCAAGAAAAAAGGAGGAGGAGGAGGGGGAGGAGTGGAAGTGGGAGTGAGGAGAAGAAGAAGGAAAAAAAAAGATTGATGAAAGGAAGAAAAAGAAAAGGAGCCAATGGTAGGCAAGAACTTTGCAGTACATACGGTTAATCTAAATGGGTAATGATTGACTGGGAATGTGTACTATGAACACTAAAGATCCTTGAAATATGAGACCTACAGCAAGAGAAAGCCTAATAATAGTCTGGAACTAAAGTACTACTAATATGAGCAATATCCAGGAATTGGGGATTGAATAGGCATGTGTAAAAGAGTAATAACAATAAAATTTTTGTTTTGTGGAGGATGAGGAGAGCAATGAGGGGAAGAGCATTTGGTGAAGTAATAGTGGCTGTTTGTTGTCTTTCTGTTACTGGTTTCTAGTTTGATTCCATTATGCCCAAGTAATTTTTGACAAAGATGCAAAAGCAATTTAATGGAGAAAGGATGGTCTTTTCAATGAAAAGTGACAGAGCAATTGCACACCCATAAGTTTTTTTAAAATAACTCAAATTTTATACATTGTATAAAAACTAACTCAAAATGCACCATGGTCTTAAATGTAAAACTACAAAACCTTCAGAAAACATACTTTGGAAATATACTCTGTATGATTTCAATTATATTCAATTTGTGGAGGATTGTTTGATGGACCAGGATATGGTCTATTTGGATGAGCATCCCAAGACACTTAAACAAAATGTATATCGTGCTGCTGCTGGGTAAAGTGTTTTATGTATGCTGATTAGATCTCATTGGTTTACTGTACTGTTCATATCTCACCTTTTATACTTTGCTACTTTTCCATGTAATAGCTATAACAGCCGCTAAAAGTAGGATGTATATCCCCAAATGTAATTATGGATTTGTCTATTCTTCCTTTCAGTTCTCTAAGTTTTTGCCTCATGTATTTTTTATATTTTATTGATTATGCTATTACAGTTGTCCCAATTTTTCCCCTTTTGCCCCCATCCATCTTGCAATTCTCCCCCACATTAGTTCATGTCCGTGGGTCATGCATGTAAGTTCTTTGGTTTCTCCATTTTCTATGCTATTCTTAACATCCCCCTGTCTATTTTTTTCTACCAATTATGCTTCTTAATTACTGCACCATTTCTCCATTCTCCCCCTTCCCCCTCTCAGCTGATAACCCCCCAAATGATCTACATATCTATGATTCTGTTCCTGTTCTGGTTGTTTGCTTAGTTTGAGTTTTTCTGTTTTTGTTTTTTTAGATTCGGTTGTTGATAGTTGTGAATTTGTTGCCTTTTTAATGTTCATGGTTTTTATCTTCTTCTTTTCCTTAAATAAGTCCCTTTAACATTTCCTGAAATAATGGCTTGGTGATGATGAATTCCTCTAGCTATATCTTGTCTGGGACACACTTTATCTGCCCTTCCATTCTAAATGATAGTTTTGCCAGACAGAGTAATCTAGATTATAGGTCCTTGCTTTTCATCACTTTGAATACTTCTTGCTAGTCCCTTCTTGCCTGAAAAGTTTCTTTTGAGATACCATCTGATAGTCTTATGGGAATTTCTTTGTAGGTAACTCTCTGCATTTCTCTTGCTGCTTTTAAGATTCTCTCTTTATCTTTTAACCTTTGGCATGTTAATTATGATATGTCTTGATGTATTCTTCTTTGGGTCCAACTTGTTTGGGACTGTCTGTGCTTCCTGGACTTGTATGTCTATTGCCCACACCAAATTAGAGAAGTTTTCTTTCATTATTTTTTCAAATAAGTTTTCAATTTCTTACTCTTCCTCTTCTTCTGGCATCCCTATGATACAGATGTTGGCATGTTTGGAGATGTCCCAGAGGTCCCTAAGCCTATCTTCATTTTTTTTATTCTTGTTTCTTCTTTTTGTTCTTGTTGAATATTTATATCTCTTTCTTATGTTCCAAATTGTTGGTTTGAATCCCAGCTTCCTTCCCTTCTCTGTTGGTTTCCTGTGGGTTATTCTTTATTTCACTTAGTGTATCCTTCATTTCTTCCTTTATTTTTTTGCCATACTCAAGGAGTTTTCTGAGCATTCTGATAATCACTGTTTTGAACTCTGCATCTGATAGGTTCACTATCTCTGTTTCATTTAGTTATTTTTCTGGGGGTGGGGGGCTTCCGTTCTTTCATTTGCGCCATATTTCTTTGTCTCCTCAATTTAGCAGCCTTCCTGTGTTTGTTTCTGTGTATTAGGTAGAGCTGCTTTTACTCCCTGTCTTAGTAGTGTGGCCTATGTCGAAAGGCACTTGTAAATTGTATAGGGTGGAGCCTTAGGTAATTGCCAGGTTGAGGCACCTGCTTCACCACTTTGGCTATGTGGGGAGGGCTTGGAGAGGGGGCAATGCCGCCACATGGCTTCTGGTAGTTTGCCCAGTGCTCACCCTGTTTCCAGTCACTTCGCCCCTTCCCGTGTCCAACTGGCACCCTTCCAGCTGCTGCCCTGGTGGTGAATCCTGGAGTGGGTGGGTTTGCACATGTTCTAAGATTGTGCTGGCCCTTTAAGCTGTGAAAATCTGGCAGTTTCTTTCACCACTCCAACCCCCACTGGTTTTTACAACCAGAGGTAATGAGAGTCTATCTTCCTGGTGCTGGAACTCTGGGCTGTGCAGCCTGGGGCTGGGATCACTTGCTCTGAAGGTATCCCTCCCATCAGTTCCATCACCGTTGTTGCTGCCACTTTTCCATACCACACCAGCTGTCCACCCGTGTCCATGACTTTCCCACTCCTACCCCCCTGGATAATGTGTCTTCTTTAAATCCTTGGTTGTCGGACTTCCATAGAACTCAATTTTCTGACAGTTCTGGGTGTTATTAGTTTGAGATCTGGTTGTAATTCTTTCTATGGTTGCACGAGGAGGTGAAGCATGTCTACCTACGCCTCCATCTGCTTCATGCATTTTTAGACTCTGTTGTTTGCTCAATAGTTTTTTAGGATTATTGTGTCTTCCTTGTGAATTGAGATTTTTTATCATTATGTTATACCTCTCTTTATCTCTAGTAATTGTCTTTACTATGAAATCTACCTTATCTGATATTGATAGAGTCAATCTTTTTTATTAATGTGTGCATAGTCAATGTTCCTCCATCCTTTACTTTTGATCTACCTAAGTTGATAAATTTGTAGTGAGTTTCTCAAAAATAGCATATGGTTCAGTGATTTTTTTTATCCACTCTGTCAATATGTACTTTTTCCTTTTTAGAGAAAGGAGAAGGGAAGGAGAAAGAGAGGGAGGGAAACATCTATGTGTGGTTGCCTCTCCCACCCCCTTACTGGAGACCTGGCCCACGACCCAAGCATGTGCCCTGACTGGGAATCAAACTGACGACCCTTTGGTTCACAGGCCTGCACTCAATCCACTGCTACACTAGCCAGGGCCAATCTGTACCTTTTAATTGTTGTATTTTGACAATTTACATTTAAGATAATTATTAATGTAAGTTTGCCATTTTACTCTTTTCTGTTTGTTTTCTCTGCTCTTCTTTTCTTACCTTCCCTTGGGTTACTAGTATTTTGGGGGGATTCTATCTTGGCTTATTTATAGTGTTTCTGAGTATTTCTCCTTGTATAGTTACCTTAGCGGTTTCTCTGCAAATTATAATATACACATGAGGTGGGACAAAAAAAACTCCAGAATTTATTTATGAAAAATTTTATATTTCTTCTTACATGTTTAAACTTCAGTCACCTTCAAAGTTCTCTCTGTTTGATGTAATACACCTATGGAGATGTTTTTTCCACTGCTCAAAAACAGTTTTTGAACTCATTGATTCTGATGCCTTTTAGTGCTTCTGCCACTTTTTGTTTCACTTCTTCCACATCAGCAAATCGTTTCCCTTTGAGGACTTTTTTCATTTGAGGAAACAAAAAATAGTATCTTGGGGCAAGATCAGGTTATTAGGGAGGGTAGGGCATGGGGGTCATGCCATTTTTGGTCAAAAACTGCTGAACACTTAGTGCGGTGTGGACAGGTGCACTTGTAAATCACCCATCATGAAATGGGCAAACACTTTGAAAGAGTCTTCAAAAACAATTCACTGAAGCTGATCACAGCCTCTCACAACAATGCCAGCTGATACACTGATACATACGGGTTCCTAGAACACTCAATACCAGGAGAAGCCTGTACTACAAAGTATCCACGCTCCAGAAGATAATTCCATTTTGAGGGGTCCCCCCTTATATATGGTTTATCATCATTCACTGCCATCAATGTTTTACCATTTTGTGCAAGGTGAGGGACTTCCATTTAAGTCCCTTTACCTTCCTTATTTTTAAATATCTTAACTTCCAGATATTGTTATAGTTTTGTTTCAATCATCAAATATGATTTCTAAACCTTATAAGATTAGTCCATTGTATGTACCCATGTTCTGCTCTTTCTGTTGTCCTTCCTTCCTAATGATCCAAGATCCCTTCTTTTATCACCTTTATTTCTGGTTAAAGAACTTCCTTTAGTTATTTCTTTAGAGTTAGCCTGCTAGCAGTAAGGTGGGGTTTTGTTTTGTTTTGTTTTGCTTTTAGTTTTCCTTCATCAGCATCTTTCCCCTTCATTCCTGCAGGGTATTTTCACCAGATGTAGTATTCACAATGAACAGTTCTTGGCTTTTAGCACTTGAAAAATGTTGTGCCAATTCCTTCTGGCCTCCATAGTTTCAGGTGAGAACTCTGTTGTCATTCAAGTTGGCATTTTCCTATAGGCGATGTGTCTTTTCTCCCTGGCTGCTTTCAAAATATTTGTCTTCAGTTTTCAGAAGTGTGATTATATGTTTTGGCATGGACTTCCTTAGGTTTGTTCTATTTGGGACTCACTCAGCTTTATTAATTTGTGGGTTCATATCTTTCACCAAATTTGGGACATTTCCAGTCACTATTTCTTTAAATAGTTTCTCAATCCCACTTTTTTCTCCTTTCCTTCTAGGATTCTGATGATACAAATGTTGGATCTTTTATTATTGTCCCACAGGTCTGTGAGGCTCTGTCCATTTTTTTTTCAGTTTATTCTCTGTTTTTTTTCAGGTTGTGTAAATTCTACTGACCTCTCCTCAACTTCACTAATTCCATCTTCTGTCATAACACTCTACTATTGCACCAAGCCAGTAAGATTTTAATTATTTTGTTTTTTAGTTTTTAATTTTCATTTGGTTTTTGTTACTTCTTACTGAGATTTTTATTTTTTATTTGTTTCAAGATATTTTTGTAATTACTTGTTGAGTATTGTTATGATGGCAGCTTTAAAAAAATGCCAGACTGAATGAAAAAAGGTGACCACAGTGTGGTGATGGCCAGAGGGAAGGGGGAGTTGGGTGGAGGTGAGCAAAAGGGTAGGGACATCTGTAATAGTGTCAACAATAAAGTAAAAAAACCTTGTTGGATAATTCCAACATCTCAGTCATCATGTTGTTTGTTGGTTCCAATTGATTGCTGATTGTCTTTTCTTGTTCAAGTTGTGATTTCTTGGTTCTTGGTATGATAGGTGATTTTTATTATAGGCTTGACATTGGTTAATATGATAGAAGTCTTTGAGTCCTATTTAAATCTTTTATTTTAGCAAGTGGTCACCTTGTTTAGATTTAGCACACAGATTTTGCCTAATTGTGTGTACTCTGGTTTCCATGACAAAATTAACTTTCAGAGCCTTGAAGTGTGTTTTTGGTTTGCTTGGTTTATCTTGTGCAACTGGAGCTCTACTTGTCTCTGTATGTGCTGCCTAATGGGGCAGAAGGAGCTTTTGTAGTCCAGGCCACCTGGCACCTCTGGTGGGGGAAGGGCGGCTCAGGTCCATGAGAAATATAACCCTTCCCAAGCTGTTCATGTGTTGTGGTGGGAGCCCCCTAGCCAGTGCCATCCTGCCTCCTGGTATCTCTCAGTGGGGGATTGGGCTCTCTGGCCTGACAGGGAAGGAGAGAATATCCCTTAGTCGCTTATTGTCTGTGGGTTTTCTGATTTATCCCACTTACTGATGCTACTCGGTTCACCTGGTATTTTTGGTGAGTCTCCCTCGCTACCTTCTGTTGCTAGATTTTTAGTCGGGAAATATCAGGCCTGGGTCATGATTTTCTGTTGGTTGGGTGGTTATAAGATGCCCTAGAACTATATTGTCCCCCCTGTTCTAGAGTCCTCAACCAGTCCTCCTTCTTTCCACCTTTCAGAACCATCATTTGGTATCTCTTATGTTATTTCCAGGGTTCAGAGTTGTACTCAAGAGGGGAAAACACATAGAGAAATGAGCCTACACCATCTCATCTAGACTGTAAGTCTGATTTCATTTTAGTGCTTCTAATTGACTAAACCCCACTGACAGTGAGAGAGTAAAAGAGCATGTCAATGCAATGCATAAAGTCAGCCCTCCTGGATACGGGGCAGACTGTAGAAGGGTGAAAAGTAACCTGGACAGACAAACAAAAAGTACCAAATACAGCCACCAATTTTTGTGAAGAAAAAAATAAAAACTTTTATTTTATTTTCTAAAAGATTTTATTTATTTATTTTTAGAGAGAGGGGAAGGGAAGGAGAAAGAGAGGGAGAAAAACATCAATGTGTGGTTGCCTCTTGAGCACCCCCTACTGGGGACCTGGCCCACAACCCAGGCATGTGCCCTGACTGTGAATCAAACCTGTGACCCTTTTGTTTGCAAGCCACCATTCACTCCACTGAGCCACACCAGCCAGGGCTTATTTTATTTTTTAATCCTCACCCAAGGATATGTTTATTGATTTTAGAGACAGATGAAGGAGAGAGAGAGAAAGAAACATTGATCAGTTGCCTCCTGTATATGTCCCGACCAAGAATTGAACTTACAACCTTTTTTTCTTTTGGTATACAGGACAACACTCCAGCCAACTGAACCACCTGGCCAGGAAAAAACATTTTTAAATATACAAAGAATAAGATTATTTACCTGCTTCATACCATCATTTAAAAAATATCATCTGGGTCCTGGACAGATAGCTCAGTTGGTTAAAGCATTTTCCCAATGCACCAAAGTTGGGGGGTTTGATCCCCAGTCAGGGCACATACAAGAATCAACCAATGAATGCATAAATAAGTGGAACAGCAAATCAGTGTTTCTCTCTCGGTCTCTCTCTCTCTAATCAATAAATAAAAAAACAAATTTTCTTAAAAAGAATATCACCTGAAGAAGAAAAATAACTCCAGAGGAAAGGGCAGAGACTCAAGAATGCAAGTTTAGCCCTGGTTGGTGTGGCTCAGTGGAGTGAGTGCTGGCCTCAAAACCAAAGGGTCACAGGTTTGATTCCCAGCCAGGGCACATACCTGGGTTATGGGCCAGGTCCTCAGTGAGGGACGCATGAGAGGCAAACACACATTGATGTTTCTCTCCCTTTCTCCCTTCCTTCCCCTCTCTCTAAAAATAAATTTTAAAAATATTTTTAAAAAAGAAAAAGACAAGAAAGTGAGTCTGGAAATGAATAAAATATGTTGGTATATCCAAATAAACACTTATCAACTACCAAGAAACCTAAATCTGGGATTTTAAAAAGATGATACTAAATCATTAGATAAAAATAATACAGGATACAATGGGTGGTTTAATAAGTAGTTAAAGTGTAATACTGTCCTTGTCTGGTTCAGAGGAAGACAGTAATCTTAGATAACTTTAGACTCTGTTGGAAAATTTGCAATCATAATGGGTGTTTAAAATTTTAAGGGAACTACTGAAACAATAGGTATTAAACTGTGTTTTCCTATCATATGTGTGAGGGAAATGGGAAATATAGCACCTTTTAAAAACTTTTTTAAAAGGCAGGGGGAAAAGAGAGAGAAAAAAACAAGCCTAAAAAACATGGTAAAGGGAAAACACAAAATAGACTGCTTGCACTATTCTCAGGTACACAGAGCGTGCAGAAGTCATGAACAAACCATTTGATTCAGCAAAAGACATATTTTGTACAGCCTGCTTTGGGCTCAAGGGCTCTGAAAAGAGTAAGGCAGCTTTGCTTTCTCATGGAAATTGATAATTAACCAGCTCTGTGAATGATGTATTGATGTGGGTTGGGGGGGATTAAAAAAATCAATCCCTGGAAAAACTGTTTCCTGCTTCTCTTTCCTGTTTCCCCAGCCAGCCTCCTCACCCATCTGAAACCTGAACCTTCAAACTCCAACCCATTCCTTCACTTGCTTTGCCTTCCTTTCAGGCCTCTGAGACTAGCCCCTGTTCTACTTCAGAAAAAAATAAAATGTATGTGGGAAAGTAACAATCAGCAAGCAAATCTATTATTTTTACAAGAATTTTCCAAAACAATGAAACAACCAATGGCAGTCACTGTGTCTAATTCATCTTTAAATCCCCAGTACTCTACCCAAAGGCAACTGACACACCAAAGTTATGAATATAAGAAAGAAGGAGGAAAAGAAGGAGAGTGGGAAGGTGCTAGGGAGGCAGAGAGGGAGAATCAAACATTTACTGGGCACTTGCTGTGTGCTAAACATTGCAGAAATAGAATTGCAAAGGCACGGGATCCATTTCTGATAGTGCTAAAGGGCCTCAGCTCCCTTTGCAGGAATCTAAGAGGTTTCATGGATAAAAGTACTGAGTCATTGTAAGCCATGTGCTCCTCCTGCTTGTCTTCACTACTCTTTCCCCAGCCCCACCTCCCCACAGTGAGTGCTGTGGCTGATGATTGCCTCATCCTGTGTCTTAGTCCATTCAGACTACTCTAACAAATCACAGACTGGGTGAATCTGCTTCTCACAGTTTTGGAGGATGGAAAATCAAAGATCTAGGAACAGGAAGATTCCATGTCTAGTGAGAGCCTACTTTCTGGTCCATAGACAGCTATCTTCTTGCTGTGTCCTCACATGTTAGAAGAGTCAAGGAAGCTCTCTGAGGCCTCTTTCATAAAGGCACTGGTCCCATCATGAGGGCTCCACCCCGTGACCTAAGCACTTCCCAAAGGTCCTACCTTCAAATACCCTCATATTAGTGGTTAGGATTTCAGCATGCAAACGTTGGGGGAACACAGACATTCAGTCTCTAGCATCCTGCACTTGGCCCTCCCTCTTCCCACTAAGGCAGAGCAAACTAGGTTTCCCGTGAGGTTGAAGTCATGTTACTGAATAATGTGTTGGCAGAATTCTTTAGTTGCTCTTTTCTCCTCGTCCCTGCAGGGTGTGAGATAGTTTATATGTGGAACTTGCTTGTGTGTGTCCTGTGTTATCCCTGCTGAGTCTAAGCAACAATATCTGACCATGTGTTTGTCCTTCTAGAACCTAAGCTGATGGTGTGCCCATTGCTGCCCAATGCTCAGTGTCCAACCACAGCTGCACATATTTTCATGAAATAAGCAGAAGGGTAGAGTCATGAACCAAGGAATGTTTGTTAATATCTGAGGTCAAATCATATCAAAGACCTAAAAACCTTGGTAATTTCAAAAACTACAAAATAAACTTTAGGAAAAAGAAGAATTTAAAAATCTATGTAATATTAAATATGACATGTACATACAGAACACCAAAAGATAATTTCTTGAGATAGCTCTATAACCCTAGAAAACCCATTAAAATTTTCTGGATGCCATTTTTCAGCACTTACAGGTTTAAAAACTAAGATTCTTTGAATGTCTCTTCCAAGTATGAGAAGAAATGGCTCCCTGGTATATCGAAGGGCACACCTGCATCACAGGAATGGGGCCACTGTGCTGCGAAAATGAGTATCGGATGGTGACTAACACCTGGGCAGCCACTTTATGCAACTATCACAGGAACTTATTCATCCACCTTGAGGTGGACTAAAATTTTTCAGCTTATAGAGCTTCAAAAATATCTCACTCATGGTCCAAAACTCACCTGACTACCTCTGCCCTGGGAGCGTTTTTTCCTCATCTTTGGGGCTAATGGTGAAGTACAGAAGACTGATGAGGCAAGTCAACTGATCTTGAAAACAAAACTTACTCAAAAGTGAACCAAAAAATGGAGAGACAGTATGGAAATTATGTCAATGTGCCTCCATAAACAGTTTCTTTTTTAATCCTCACAACAACTCCATGAGGTATTATTATTATTGTTATTTCACAGTAAGAAAAATAAGATTTGTCTCTACTCATTTCCTAGGGCTGTCTCTACAAATCACCTCAGACTGGGTAGCTTAAAACAACAGAAATTTATTCCCCCACAGTTTCAGAGTGTCGGCAAGGGGTCAGCAGGGTTGGCTCCTTCTGGATGCTCTGATGGAGAAACCATGCTATGCTTCTCCTGGTTTCTGGTGGTTGTCTGAACAAATCTGTTATACTCAGCCAACTTGACCAAAAGTTGGAAACATAGCTTCAGCCCTTATGTTCCCTTTTCAGCAAATCTGCCTCAGCAATACATCCATGGGCCTTAACTAACTCTTTGTGAAGGTCACCAGATTTTTGAATTTCAAACAGTACCTTCTTCAGTTGTTCGGAGAATCTTTCACCAGGTGTCTTGCTAAGAGCTGACCCTGCAGGTGCCACCCTGGAAATTCCTGCTAGATTCTATGTCCCTGACACTTCCACCCACTTCCACCTTTAAATCACTGTCTCTTTAGGTCCCACCCACCAAGTAACAGGGACAAATCTGAAATGCAAATCTCCTGATTCTAAGTGTAACGCACTACTTCAGCTTTTCTCTTTTCTCAAGTTTTTCAAGTTCAGTTCCAGTGGCATACATGGCATGTGTGCTGATCATCCATGGTACCCATCTTGGGCTCTGGGGAACAAGTTCGAAGTCTGTCTGCTCACCATCCAGGCCTTTAGGACTTATTCTGAGGGTCAGAGAATGATGAGGGTACCCACCATGCAAACAAAGGCCTGAGCCAAGGATGAAGAGGACAACTACTGATGCCAATGGGTTGTTTTTCCCAGATGAGGGAACAATGGAAACAAAAGCAAAACCTCTTTTGCAGATATCAACATCCCAGCAGTGAATACAACCTGAGGAATCTAACAAGAAAGTAGAAAAATATAGTAGATCTTCCCTGGCTGTAGCTCAGTGTATTGAGCGCAGGCCTGCCGACCAAAGGGTCGCCGGTTTGGTTCCCAGTCAGGGCATATGCCTGGGTTGCAGGCCAGGTCCCTGGTAGGGGGCGCACGAGAGGCAGCCACACATTGATGTTTCTCTCCCTCTCTTTCTCCCTCCCTTCCCCTCTCTCTAAAAATAAATAAATAAAATCTTTTTTTTTAAAAGGCAGCTTGAAGACAGGGTTGGGGCTAAATTGAAGGACTCATTGGGCTTCATTAAGGAGTTTGTCTTTATAGGCAGTAGAGAAAATAGATTTTTAGATTGGGAAAATTATAAAATTCACATTATAAGGAAAATAACTCTAGTGATAAAGTACACATTTAGTAAAGAAACAGGCAGCTGGGAACCTCGGTGGACACTTGTCACAACAGCCCAGATAGACTCAATCTTCATTAGGGCACTGGCCAAGGATACTAAGGAAAGACCAATTCGAGAGCTACTTAAGAGGAAGAGTGGGGACTTCCAGCCAAGATGCAGGCATAGGCAGACACACTGTGTCTCCTCCCACAACCAAAAGAAGGACAACGATAACTCATGACTCAACCAACTGCTAGTCATATGACTTTGGGCAAGCTAATCAACCTCTTTGAATCTCTGCTTCTTCAATAAGAAAATGAGGGTAATAATACTTAAGTCAGAGGAATGTTGTAAAATGTAAATGAGATCCTACGGGCAAAGGGCCCAGCCCAGGACCTGGCACAAAGTCAGCTCTCAACAAATATTGGTTTCCACCTCCTACACCTTTACCTTTACTTCTTATACAACAGGTCACCAAGTCCTATAGTCACTTCCTGTTAAATTCGGGATTTTTCCATTTTTCTCCATTTCCCACATGATTCTACACCACATGTTCTCATTTCTCAACTACTCTTTAACAGCCTCTGAACTGGTCTAACTACTTTAGTCTCTTATATTCTTGTTCATACTCCATGTGGAAGATTTGTATTCTTAAAACATTGCTTTCATCCTGTTAGACCTACCTGGTATGCACAAGCTGGGTATTCAAATAAGTACGTGGATGTGTTTCCTCACAAGCTTGTTTTCTTATAACTTATATGAAACAGATCTTTTCCACTGCCTTCCACTCCCTTCGTATCTTCCAACAGAGTTGAGCTCAGAAATCAGTGAACAGTGAGCTCTCAGTCAACCACCATCAGCCCAGTACTTAACAAGCCTGTTCCTAGATCATTGCTTAGTTTACAGCAATTGGTTTTTTAGAAGACAGAAAGTTCATGAGTTCATAGAATTCCAGAAAGCAATGGAAAGGGAAAAGGAAAAATGATTTTAAAGGAAAGTCTCAAGCCAGGTAAAATCTATGAGGAAAGATAATATTTCACTGACATTAACCATAATGACAAAACATTGTAAAATTAACATGATGAAGAACATGCATGAAAGTTATAAAACCTTGTGATGTAGTTGCCAGGGGCCAGGGAGAGGGCAGTAGGGAATTGTTTAATCGCTATAGAGCTTGAGTTTTGTAACTGTACACTTAGAAATGGTTACAACAGTAAATTTTATGTTGCTTTTTTAACATAATTAAGTCTTTTTATTTCTTAAAAAAGCCAACTATGACAAAAATCCTAAAGTTGCTAAAGGTATGTGCCTTAGCTAGGGGATTAATAAAGCAAGAAGGAAAGCACCCCTAGATTGGGGGATGTGCCTACATTTTTCACTATTACAGATATCATTTCACTACATTTAAATTTCCTCTCTAGTTTCCTGACTCCCCTACTAGACTAGAGAGTTTTTTAAAGCAGAGATTACCTCTTACCATGGCATCCCCTATTCTTAGTATAGTGTGGGGCACAGAGTACACATTCCATAGATATTTGCTGAATATAAATGAGTGAGTGAGTGAATGAATACCTAGGCACTCTATATGTGTGTTATTTTTGGAGTGCTTTTCACATATTTTTAACTCATAAGACACAACTCTATGTGGTACAGTCATCATCCACTTTTTACAGAAGAGGGAACTGAGATGTACAGAGAGGTTAAAGAATTTACTCAAGGTTACCCAACTCATAAGCAGTGATGCTGGGATTCAACAAGGACAGTCTAGCTCCAAAGCCTATGCTTTTATAATTTAAAGAGCTGCCATTTGGTACATTAGGAATTTGAAACTTTGGTCACCTAAAAGTCCAAAGTCAAACTACAAGTAAGTGATGAGACCAGACCACACCCTATCTACTTTCATGAAATAACTGAAAACTGAGCCTCAAGGAAAAGCCAGACCATCTCAATATGAGCCATGTGTTCACCAGCTTCCATGAGGAGATGTAAGAACCAACCCTCAGGACATCTGGAGTTCTTTGCTGTTGCTGTGTTTATGTGCCTGCTTTCTTCTCACTTCTAGAATACAAGAGCTTCAGGGTGAAGATCACATCTTATTCTGTTATAGTCCCAAAGCCTGCCGCAGTGCCTGGCACAGAGTACATAATTAGACAAAAATTTATTGAAAGGAGGAAGGGAAGAACAATTTTGAGCCAAACTACCATCATGACAACAGATCAGTTCCTTGACTCAATTGACCTATAAGTCTATGAATTTCTAATAAATCTTAGAATTATAATTTCACCTCTTCCAAACTCACCATTTGACCTCATTATGCTTATTATCCTGGCAAAGTAAGTGCCTACAGTCAGAAATTTGAGCAATAATTACCCAATGTATAATCCTCTGTGTCTAGCATGAGTATTCAATCAAATAAACAAACAATGATCATTGTGACTATTTACAAGGAAGCAACTTTTGTAAAGTTCCAGGGATTGCAAAGTACCATTAACCCAAACTACAGAAGTGGAGATGCAAAGCACAAGTTGGACATAGATGGGATCCAAGGAAAGTTGGCTGTGCGAGGAATGCAATGGGTGGACTGGGGAGCCAGAGGACTATGAATTTCCTGAAATCTCATGTAGAACTTTGTGTGCTGACACACAGGTGTGTGTTTCTGGGGAGATGATTCATAACATTCATGACAATCTCAAAGAGCTATTTGACTAAAACCACAAAGTCAGAACTATGACTTTAGTATCGCTGCTTACCTATTGTAGTATAATGCTTTCTTCCCAGGCATCAGATAAGGAAAAACTATAAGGACTCCTGGTGTAAACTGAAGCCCTGTGCTTTAGGGGCCCTGAGGGATGGAGAAGGTGAGAGAAAGGAGGTGAAATTTGTGAAACATCCATGTAACATGATAGACATGAGGATTATGTGCAAAATTTGGAGCTAAGTTGCTTCTATTGCCCCAATTGGTGGCTTTCCTAGAAATTGAACAACATTGTGTCTTTTCAAGTATATTTTTAAGAAAAGGGAGTTTGAATTTGAAAAGGAATGAGGAACTGGCCAGGCCTCTTTTTAAGACCATTCCACCACCATTTACCCAACATACTGGGAAGAAAAAAAAAAAAAAACCTCATTGAAATACCACTCAACTTTTTCAATTATTTTTTCAGCTGAAATATACATGAACCATCTCCAGTTCTTTTCTGTCCTCATATCAAGCAATAATCAGAAGCAAATTCTTAGAGTATTATAAATAGTGGATGGAATAAGATTAGTATTCTCTTTTTAAAAAATGGCTTGAGGGCTTGCAGGGAATCGATTCATAAGTAATTGTGGCAGGAGAAAGGGGAGAAATTTGAATGTTTCCTAGTAAGTAGCTTTCCTTAATGAATTTCTCTAATTGTTATATTCAAGTTTGGCTACTGGTCATATAAATACAAAAAGGTAAATAGTTTCACTCTACTCTCTTGAGAAAACTCCAAATTCTGTGTAATTACAGGGCAGGAGACAGATAACACCAGGGTAGGGGTTAGAGACTTTTGTTTGCCTTTTTGTTATCACCTGTCACAATTTGCTGGGAAGGTAAGAAAACACTGCTGTTTATCTGGATTCATAACAATCTCTAACTCCAACTTTTAGAAACTTCAAGGCTTAACTGTGACTATGTTGGCAGAGTCTAATAAATTGCTTTGTAAATGAAGCAGACAACGCTGATTGATTATGTTTTACAATACAGCATTAGTAAAAAGAAAAGATTTTTTTCCCCTAAATTGAATTTTAGGTTCATGTGTACCTCTTTCCCAAGAAAAACCAATGGAAATCAGTTTAGTTTATATATAGGCTGGCCATAAAGTTTGGGATGAATAGATATTATTTTATCTTATGCACATAGAATACAAAATGTTATCTATAGTCATCTATGTTCAGACTCTAAGGACACACTGTGTAAGGTGTTAGAGTGACAATGAAATATGAAATGACTGAGTATGTACTGGAAGCTCAGCATACAAATGATGAACTTGGGTGTAAACTGGAGCAGTAAGACAGACTAACTTGATTTTTTAAGTTCCTCAGCTTCTACTTTCCCTTCAATTATCTAAATGAATCAGATCAGACAAGGCAATCTCTGTGGTGTGTGCATTATCTAGTTAGTTGCTATTATGAACACCTGCACTGTGGGAGCGATAGCTCCCTTTCATGGCTCTTGAACTAAGTCATCAATCCTTACAAGCAAAGAAATAAACACAGACTATCCCAATCAAACCAGGCTCGCTTAATGCTGTGTTTTTAGATAGATTGTTCGGTAGAGAGAGCATTTCTTTTTCTTTTTTTTTAAAGATTTTATTTATTTATTTTTAGAGATTGGGGAAAGGAGGGAGAAAGAGAGGGAAACATCAATGTGTGGTTGCTTCTTGCACGCCCCACACTGGGGACCTGGCCCGCAACCCAGGCATGTACCATGACTGGAAATCAAACCAGAGACTCTTTGGTTGACATGCTCAATCCACTGAGCCACACCAGTTATGGCTAGAGAGAGCATTTCTTGATTCTGAAGACTCAGGCATGCATTATAACAGCTCTTAGAAGAGCACAGTGTGGGGCAAGTACTGATGTAGACGAGTACTGATAGAGGAACAAAAAACAAGTTGACCAGATAACACAGACATTTAAGTGAGAATTTCCCATTTAAGGTTTTCAACACTCAAATAATTGTGCAACAGTTGATATTCTCTTAAATAAAAAGAAGAAATATTATGTATTAGATAAAAAGACTCATTCTTTCCCTTGTTTTAATATAATGTGTGTAAGTGATTAGAATTTAGCATGGTTCCTGCCTTAGGCACTTTCTCTGGGAACTTAATCCAGTTAAAAACATTTTGTGAAAAACAGTTTACTATCCAGAAAGTTTTCCTGTTTCCAAGATAAGAAAGCCTGTTCTGCCGTCTCAGCAGGCAAGGGTTGTTTAAGTTACTAGATAACAAAGTTGTTATTGATTCTATTATTTTTATTCTTCCTGATTTTCTATACTGTAAAGGGAGTTTGCCAGAACAAGAATGATTTTATAAAAAGAAGTAACTGTTATTATTGTAACTGGCCTCATTGTGACAGATGGATCCTAGTGTTTTCTCACTGCCCTTTACTCAGGAGCGAGGAGAACAGAAAGTAAATAACCAAGAAAGCAACACACTCATAATAATCTGGATTTCTCAGCGCTGAGTCAGAGCACTTGGAAATCAAATATTGGCCTCCTCCTGAATGCCCCTTTTAGCCTGTTGTTGTTAACCAGTTTAACATTCCCTTATCACATGTTCATGTGGGCAGAATTAAATGGAATTAGCTGCAAATTATATAATATTCATTTACCTTTAAAGGAAGCTATTTGGTCATGTTCAGTGTAGAGAAAGTATGGCATTAAGACACAAGTTAATGGTACTGCCTGGGGATGAATCAATTTGCTTTGGTTTTATTGCCTCCCTTTATTTGCCCTTATGTGTTAGCTACTGTGGCTGGAAATGCTCAGCTCAACTTCTCTGAACCCACCTTGGAGCCACATTAACATCCCAAGGAGAGCCCTACTCTTTCTAAAGAGCTCAGTGGGAGTAAGCACAATAATAAAATAAGATCCTGATGATCCTTTCTAAATCCTTAGTCACATAAAGAATGGATGTATAAGATAGGAAAGAAAATCTATGAAAATGTTTGGGATTTATAACCTACTATAAAAATGTTCAGGATTTATGTGTTTTCCCATGTAGAGATAACATGCTTTCTAGACTCCATCAAAAAGTATTAAAACTAATGAATGGGTTCAGAAAAATCAATATACAGAATCAATATACAGAAATATATTGAGTTTCTCTACACCAATAACAGCCCATCAGAAGTAGAAATTAATAAAACAATCCCATTTACAATTGCATCAAAAAGCATAAAATGCCTTGGAAAACATTTAGCCAAAGAGAGGAAAGACCTGTACTCTGAAAACTATAAGACATTGGTGAAAGAAACTGAAGAGGATACAAATAAATGGAAGGATATATCATGTTCACAGATTGGAAGGATTAATATCCTTAAAATGTCCTTACTACCTAAAGCACTCTACAAAGTCATTGCAATCCCTGTTAAAATACCAATGGTATTCTTCTCAGAACTAGAACAACTCAGAACTAGAACAACTAATTGTAAAACTTATATGGAACCAAAAAAGACCCCCAGTAGCCAAAGAAGTCTTGAAAAAGAACAAAATAGGAGGTATCACACCCCCTGATTTCAATCTACACTACAAAGCTACAATAATCAAAACAGTATGGTATTGGCATAAAAACAGATCTATAGATCAATGGAATAGAATAGAGTCCAAAGATAAATCCTTGCTTATATGGTCAGTCTATGACAAAGGAGGCTAGAACAAGGGAGTCTTTACAATGGAGTAAAGACAGTCTCTTCAATAAGTGGTGCTAGGAAAACTGGATAGATACATGCAAAAAAATGTAAACTGGACCACTTTTCTATACCATATACAAAAATAAACCCAAAATGGATTGAATACTTAAGTGTAAGACCTGAAGACATAAGGCTTGTAAAAGAAAACACAGGCAATAAACTTTTTGACATTGGTCTTAGCAATTTTTGGATGTCTACTTAGGCAGGGATAGCAAAAGCAAAATAAACAAATGGGAGTACATCAAACTAAAAAGTTTCTGTAGAGTGAAGGAAACCGTCAAGAAAATGAAAGGACAACCTACTGAATGGTAGAAGGTATTCTCAAATAATATTTTTGATAAGAGGTTCATATTCAAAAATACATAAGGAAATCATACAACTAAAAACCAAAAAATAAACAATCCTCTTACATAATGGACAAAGGACCTGAATAGATATTTCTCCAAAGAGAATGTAGAGATGACCAACAAACATAAGAGAAGGTGTGCTCAACATCCCAAATCATCAGGAAAATATATATATTAAAATAACAGTAAGATAAAACCTCACACCTGTCAGAATTACTATCACACACACACACACACACACACAAATAGCAAATGCTGACAAGGATGTGGAGAAAAGGAAACCCTTGTGCATTATTGTTGGGATTGTAAAGTGGTGCAGCCGCTATGGGAAATGGTATGAAGATTCTCACAAAATTAAAAATAGAGCTGCTATATGACCCAGCAATACCACGTAGCAGTGTTTATCCAAAGAAAAGAAGAACACTAATTTGAGCCCTGACTGGGTGGCTCTGTTGTCCCATTTTCCCATACACCAAAAAGGTTGCAGGTTCTATCCCTAGTCAGGGTACCTATCTAGGTTTTGGGTTCGGTTCCCAGTTGGAATGTATAAAGGAGGCAATAAATTGATGTTTGTCTCTCACATCAATGTCTGTTTTTCTCTCTCTCTCTCCCTGTCTGTCTGTCTGTTTCTGTCTCTCTCTGAAAATCAATAAATACATCCTCAGGTGAGGATATTTAAAAATAACTAATTTGAAAAGATATATGCATCCTTGTTTATTGAAGCGTTATCCACAATAGCCAAGATACAGAAGCAACCTAGGTGTCTATCAATAGATAAATGGGTAAAGAAAATGGGATACATATATACAAAGGGGATATTACTCAACAATAAAAAAGAATGAAATGTTATCATTTGCAACAAGGATGGACCTAGAGAATATTATGCTAAGTGAATTAAGTCAGACAGAGAAAGACTAATGCCATATGATTTCACTCATATGTGGAATCTAAAAAAACACACATACAAGACAAAACAGAAACAGACCTTTACCTACAGAGAGCAAGGTGATGATTGCCAAATGGGAGGGAGTGGGAAATTGGTAAAAAGAGAAAAAATTAACATGTTTTCTGCACTGCCTTAAGCATTTTTCCATTGATGTCCTCATTTAAATGTCACAGAAACCTCATATTTCTATGACATGGAAATATATTTTTATCTGATGCCCATGCTTCATGTTTGTCCTTTAAGAATATGAGTCTCCGTATGCCAAATAAATTAGAGTTTAAATGTTTATATTTCTTGTTGTTGTTGTTATTCTCAATTTGTAGTGTGCATAAGAATGATCTTGGGCCCTGACTGGTGGGGCTTAGTGGGTTGGGCATCATCTTGCAAAGCAAAAGGCCACTGGTTTGATTCCTGGTCAGGGTACATGCCTGGGTTGCACGTCCCTGGTCAGGGGCATGCGAGAGGCAATGAATCGATGTTTCCCTTGCACACCAATGTTTTTCTCCCTCTCTTTCCCCCTCCCTCCCCTTCTCTTTCAAAATAAATAAATCTTTTTAAATAAAGAATGACCTTGGGTTTTTTGGAAATGCATATTCCCAGGTCCCATCACACCCCAGATATGGTTATTCAGTAGGTATGGGATTAGGCTCAGGAATTTGCATTTTATAAACACACCAGTGATTTTTTTTTCTTGTGGTAAAATTGGCATATAAAATTATGTATATTTCAGATATACAACATTATAATTCCAAGTTTGTCTATACCATATAATGTCCACCACTCGGGTCCCAGTGATTCTGATGCACATGGTTCAACAATCACACCGCCAGAAACACGGCTCCAGGTTATTTCATCAATGAGTCGGGGTTTGTACCTTTGTGAAACTTGCTTATAAATGTAAATGTGTTGTAAATTGTAATTGGAAAAAATGCACAAAATAAATATATTCAAATTCAGTTTCTCTCAGCACAGCAGTACACTGATAGAAGACCTCTGCCGTAGGAAGCATTGCGAATAGGAAAATTCAGTGAAGTTGACACCACAACCAAACAAGGAGCCTTTACTTAATTCTCTGCAAGAAAGGGAATGGATCTACCCTCAGGACCCCAAAGAGAGGGCCTTCAGGGCTACCATTCTGAGTTTGGAGCTGACTCTCCCACTTTAATCCCCACAGATTTTTTATTTTAACACTTTTGTATGTGTCTTAGTTTTGGTGACACACAGAGGTATCACTTTGATGAAGGTGTTTCTACATCTTCACAAGGAAAGCCAGGGTTGCACACGACCACCTTCTCAACCTAGAGAAAGCAGGAATGGAAAGGATCCCAGCCCTGCTCCAACCCAGACACTAGAATCCCTCCCTCCTCTCCTGAGCTGTTTGGGGGTTTCCTCTGAGTTTATGACAATACCTTCGCCTTCGGCCTGGGGAATGGAAGAACCACAGACAATGCAGTGGAAGTGGACTTTGGCTATTAAGACAGGGCTCAGATGCTGGATTCCACATCTAGTAGGAAACTCATCCCAGTAGGGATATGATTAGTTCGCCCTTCAATCCTTATTATCAGACTTCCCTGGATGTAGAAAGAAGAAATCCCTGCGCCTGTTTCTCTGTGGGGTGTGGAGAGCCGTCTTGAGAGAGCCCTATCCAGCTCTCTCCCCACCCCCACCTCCCCTTTAAGCACTTTGGAGCATATTCCCCTAAAATACAGGAATATAGCCACCCAGTGCTTTCTCCCAGTGTTCCTGAACATACCTTTCAGGTCTGCCTGTCTGGGAATATCTTTAGACATGAGCTTTTGTTAACAGCTCTGCCATTCTTTTGGATGCTTGTAGATGCATAAAAAGCAATGCTAGGGAAGAAAGAAAGAGATGACCATTTATTTATTGACTGCCTACGGAGTGCCAGGAACATTAAGTATTTTGTCTCAGGGACTTCTCACAAAAACAATTTTAAAAATATATCTTCAGTACCTACCACATAGGCAAGATAGTACAGTGTCATATCCAAGAGAAAACCTCCTCTGGGATCTAGGCCCTGCCACTTACTAGCTGTGGGATCCTGGACCAGTTACATCTCGATGCCTTAGTTTCCCCACAGCAGAGTGAGAATAAGAGCATCTGCCTAATGGCATTTTAATGAGGATTAACAGAGGTAAAATGCTTGAAACAAAGCCTGGCTCCATGTGTGTGCTCTTATCACCGTGCGCAGTGAATCTACCTTATGGGCAGCATATCATCCACTTTACAAATAAGGACAGGGAGGCTTAGTGGACTTATGTAACTTGCTAGGGGACACACAGCTTGTGCAGGGCAGAGGGAGATTTGGAAGAGAGGGGTATGCAGCTCCCAAGAGCTTCCTATCGCCCACCAAAGTCAAAACATATTTTTACTACTGGGTATCTGTCCCTCAGAGATTGCAAGCAGACACACAGAAAAGGCTGAACAGGTGTTTCATCAAAACTGTTACTGAAATTATTTGTCCTTCCAATTAAAACCCTGTGAAAAGCAGGATGGTTTAGAAAGGTGGCTGGAGTGACAGGGAAGTGTGGGTCATCTTTGGGCTTGAGCAGGAACCTGAAGGTAAGAAAACGTTCCCAGGAGAACAAAGGATTAGTCACAGGAACGCGTGATGAAGGAAGGTGGAAGGCAAAGAAGGGAATTTGGTTGGAAGCTAGGAGGTGGTTACCCAGGACTAAGGCCAGAAGGGAAATGACGAGGGCTGGGGTTTCTAGGTGGTGGAGTCTGGGTGAGAGCCGGCGGAAGGAAGGGTCCCGAGCTGCAAGGGTAGGCAATAGTTATGCCAGAGGCGGGACAGGCGCGGAGCCTTAGGAGTCTCTACTTCCTTTCACACTTTCCTTTCAGCTGCAAAGTAAACTGAGAGCCGTAGGAGAATTAAACAAAAAGAAGGCAAAGGCTGGTGGGCTAAGGGTCCCACTTCTGGGAAGCAGCACTGAGTGGACCAAGTGAAAGGCACAGAACTGAGGCAGACAAGGGAGCAGCCCCTGCTCTGCTCTGCTCTTTTGCTAGAGAAAGCCAGTGAGGCAGAGAACAAATCAAGTGCCCACCTAAATGAGATTTTTAGTGTGCATTTATATACACAATTGGTAGGGGAGGGGCTGAATTTTCTGGAAAATAATTCCCACTCTCCGCTCATTTTTGCCAGATTGTTTTGCCCTATTAGTAGATGGAGGGCCTTTTATTCAAAATCTGAGGTCCTTTTTCCTACACGAGAGAGGTTTTCCTTGGCGCTTCTCAGACTGGGTGCCAGGCTCTGAGGAAACCCCAGGGTAGTGGGGGGAAGGATGGTCCACCCTGGGGAACAAAACCGGCCTGCCTAGGCGCTCGCTGAAGGGAAGGCTAGCGCGCCAGCCTTCAAAGTCAACGACAGCCTCACTCGCGCCCCATACATCGCATCGTCCGCTTCAGGGTTTCAACTCGGGATGTAATTTAATTTGTATTTTGAAGACCAAATTAGTTATAAAAACAAATGTGCTCTAATAAATTAAATTTCTTAAAAACATATCATTTGAGTTAAATGTGGTTCGTCTATTTTTTTTTTCCTTTACGATGGGATACAATGGCTTAAAAACTCTTAATAACAAGCCCAATTCTTAGAATGCTTGTGAAAAAGCAAGAACAAGGTACCCGGTGTTCTCCAGGGCCCTAACTGCGTCCAGGAAGGGAAGAAGGGAGAGGGGGCAGACGAGGACCCGCAATATCAGCGAGGGCTATCAGGACGTCCTGCTAATAAACGACTTTTTCACTGTCCACACTATAATTGGTTTACAGCCTTTCTTGTTTATTTATCCATAAGAGCTGCTGTTAAATGGCTCGGGAAGGCTCTCGCCTAATGGCTCAGTAACGCTCCGGGCCTGTGGGAGGCGAGAGCGGCGCGGGCGTCGGCGGGGATGCGGAGCGGAAACGCATTTCGCCTGTAATGGACTTGGCGGTTTTATGACACCAGGAGCTGCATCCACAGAAGAAATACGACACACGATTTTTCTCAGTGGAGGGTTCTACCGGGTGAGGTCATATATTATATAGTATGTATTATAGATTACATTATACCACATCATATCATATATCATATTATATTCTATATAATTAGCCAATCCCAAAACCCTGTTAGCTTTGTTCCACTAAATAATACTAAATTGCTGTTTGACCTTACCTTCCTGGATCACTTCTTTAGGTAGCAAGCAGCGGCTAAGGCTACTTGCGAAAGCGGGAACACGCACCTTCAGCACCCTGTCCCCTCCCCCGCGTGCTTGCGCAGCCTGGGTTCCCGGGGTTTTTGCCCTCTAGCGTGGTGAGCGGGCTTGCTTTCTGCTGAACGTCTGTTTTCTTTCTGCAGGGCCGAGCAAAAATATTAAATGGGAGCAAATGAAGCATCGAAATGGAGACCAATTTACAGAAATGTGCAATTAGCGAGAAGTGCAAAGTAAACACTCTAGGTCGAGCATGGCAGGTGAGGCCGACAGCGGGGGCGGGGTGGGGGTGGGGAGGCTGGCTACCAAATCCAGAGCAGGGTGTTGGCGAGGGGAGGAGATGGGAGGAGGAGTAGGAGGAGGAAGAAGAGGAGCGGAAAGGTGGCCGATCTTTGTCCCAAGCAGAATTCACCACAGGCTCATAACCCCGTCGCCTAGTCAACCCGCCGAGACCTGGCAGATTATCTCCGAGGGTCAACACGCCGCGGCCAGGCAACCCCTACAGTCCTGCGCTCCTGATCGATGTGGTCACTCGCGGCCAGGGTGATAGTGTCGGGTTCTCTGCGACCGCCGCGAACAATAGACTCATTGACTCCAGGGTACAGAGATTAGGTGCGCGGGTCCCATGGCCTTTCACTCCCTCGCTGCCCCCCACCCCCAGGACCGCAGGTGGCCCTTTTCCCTGAAGAAATCGCCGACACCCCCCACCCACCGGGCTTCCTGGTAGCTGCGCGTGTTCCCAGACTCGCGCGGACCTGTCCGTACTCAGCACACACCTACACGCCTACGCTGAGGCGGCACAAGTGTCTAACAGAATTCTGCAGAGAAGTCAAATCCCACCTTGGCTTTTCGCTTAGTACAATCAATCCGTACGCGTGGAAACTCAAATATTTCCACTAGGAGAAAAAATATTAAAATCTACCTGTTAAAGGGCTGGATGCAGCTTGTACTTTAGGAAAGTCAAATCGTAGTGATTTTTCTCTTGTTGATTCCTAGGTCTTCACGCTCCCCCTTGTCTAGGCTTTTCTGTAAAAGTATCTAGTTTTTCTAAAACCGCACCTTGCGGTTTAAGGAATGTGTTCATTTCGACAGGAGCCAGTCCGAGGCCGCTCAGGACGCCCAGGGCAAAGTGGTCGGCGGCGTTGGTCCAGCCCAGGCCGAGGGTGGGTGGTAGCCACTGAGACCCGGAGGTAGCCTGTCCGCGCCATGGAGTCGGAAAAAAGTATCTCTGTTTAAGTCAGGAACCCAGAGTGCCAAGAAGTTACCCAACCGGTGGAAGCCAAAGGCTGACGTTATCATAAAAACGCAGTACTTTTGTTTATGTTGTAAACACTGCCTGCCTCTCCCCGTCCTGCGTCCTGCCTTCGTTCAATCGAACGAGGGAGTCGTCTCCAGCGGACCGACTCTGCCGGCGGCGGATCGGCGGAGAGCCGATTCTTTCCCCCCTTGCCACATGAGGAAACCATTCGAGTCCCAGTTTATCGAAATCACAATTAGTAATGCCTAATAATTTTTTTCAAAATAAAAAGACACCGTGAATGTCTCAGAAGTTACAGTTTACTCTCCAGAAGTTCCGCAGCACAGCCACAGATAAAAACATTCAACAAAAGCTGGATCTCTGCGTGTTAGCTCGTGGGTGTCCTTGGTGTCTGTGTACAAAGTGCATACACGAAATGGAACCAACTGCTTCCGACTTGTAGAGCTAGGTCTGCAAGCTTTTTGGACCGCATTCCCTGGCAGTTAAAAAAGAAGTTTAAATGTACAACCTCAATATGTACATTTACAAATTATTTGTCAAACACACAATAGATCGTTTAAAATCTGATGAAACTGTTTCTATAAATGAATGGAAACTCTAAGATTTTCATGCGCGCCCAACTTTGGAGAGCTCTGCCAACCGCGCGTACTGGTGTGTGCAGTAAGCTCTGCTGAGAGAGAAAATCGAAACAGACGCGGGCGCTCGCGGGGACCTGGGCCTCGCTTCTTAAGGCAGTCAGTCCGGCCAATAATGGCCCCGCGCTGAGCCACGTGGGTCACAGCCGGGCCTATCGCTGGGCGGGCGGCCCGCGGTCCGCGCCCGCCGCGGGTTCCCTCTGCGCGCACAGCGAAGCTGTCAAAGCGAACGGGCGTGGCGCCGGGAGTGCCAGGGCAGCACCGCTCCGAGTTACCGGCTCCAGCTCCCAACTCCGGGCTCCCAAACGCCGGCGGCAGCATGAACGGCGAGGAGCAGTACTACGCGGCCACGCAGCTTTACAAGAACCCGTGCGCGTTCCAGCGGGGCCCCGCGCCTGAGTTCAGCTCCAGCCCCCCTGCTTGCCTGTATATGGGCCGCCAGCCCCCGCTGCCGCCGCCTCCATTCCCCAGCACCCTGGGCGCGCTGGAGCAAGGCAGCCCGCCGGACATCTCCCCGTACGAGGTGCCCCCGCTTGCCGAGGACCCCACGATGGCACACCTCCACCACCACCTACCTGCTCAACTCGCTCTACCCCACCCGCCCGCCGGGCCTTTCCCGGATGGAGCCGATCCGGGAGGCGCTCTGGAGGAGCCCGGCCGCGTCCAGCTGCCTTTCCCGTGGATGAAGTCTACCAAGGCTCACGCGTGGAAAGGCCAGTGGGCAGGTAAGCCTGGATCCCGGCCCCTCTCCCCTCATCCTCTCTCAGCTGGCTGACCCTACCTCGGATCACTCCGAAGGACCTCTCTCCCTGTTCGCGTTCCTGGCCTTTACGGATAACCCGGGGTCCAACTGAGCTACACGGGGACCCAACGAGGCCATCCCACACTGACATGCTTGTCGGCTCCAATTTGGAGTGTCTTTGCCTCTCAGCTCTCCTCCTGGGAGCTTAAACCCCTATCTCCTCTGTATTATGAACTCCGGGAGCCACTCGCTCCCAGCGCCTTTCCCAGAGAACCAAGGTCTGGCCGAGCTCAAGGCTTCAGAGCCTCGGATCTTCCTCCAGCTGGGGATCCTCCCGCCCCGGACTCCCGGGAGTTCGCGTGGAAGAAACGGAGCAGGTCGGGGTACCTGTGAGAGGCAGGAGCGAGCCTTCGGAGCCCGGGTCCCCTGGCGCCTTGTGTCGGGCGGCTTTACTGCAGCATGGTGGCAGTCCCGGGCACCCAGTACGTGCAGGAAAGCAGGGGCGTCCGGCGGCCAGGGGGCACCAGACAGGAGCTGAGGCAAAGTGGGGGGCTCACCGCTAGGCCGGGGACCGGCCGCTCACCTAAGAGCCTGGCAGCTGGGCCAGGCGCCTGCGATACTAATTTCACTTTAGACCAAACAGAAGTGCGCGAAGGGGTCTGCTCGCGCTGCTTGCAGGAAGTCAGTTTGAGGAAGATGCTCTTTCTGCGCAACTGGGCCAGGGAAGCGGGAGCCCTGGGTCTCTTTGGCCTCAGGCGGAGGCGGGTAACAGAAGGTCACCCCGGAGCTGGAGGCGGAGAGCAGAGACCCCGCTCTCGCCCTCCCGCAGTCCTTTCCCCCCCCTGACCTGGCTGCGATTTCCCGTGCGGCCTGTGACGCCCCCGCCACACAATGTTATCGCTTCCGTGCCGAAGCCACTTCTGGTCACACCTGCTGCACTGCAAATAGTTGACTTTTCTTTCCTTCCAACTCACAATCGGGAGTCCGAGGAAAGGCTCGAGCTGGTGCCCCTGATGATCCTCGGGGTCTGGCCGGTCCTGCTGGGCCCTGATCCTGGCACGGCCAAGCAGGGCTTTGGGGGGTCCCGGCTCGCTCAGAGTCCCAGGGCTCACCTTTCCTAGTTAGTTCACTTTCTCTTGAAACTGAGTGTGAGGACCAAGCCGGTCCTGAGGCAGGACGCGGCAATAACTCAGCCTCAATCTTCCTTCCCCACCTGGGGCGAACCCCGGCCCAAGGCGGTTCCAGACGCGCAGGCTGTTTCTGCTTACTTACCAGCCTGCGTGGTCCGGGCCTAAGAACTCGGAGTCTCGCGGGAGGCAGGAGGACAGCGTCTTTCAGTCGGGCTGGAGGACCTTCAGCCCCTAGTTCCCTGCAGGGAGCTGCGGTCCCTCTCTAGGGCTCCCTTCTGCAGGGCGCTGGGGACACACGTTTCCGGCCTCTGGGGCCCTGCTGGCTGCTTCTTCAGGAAAAGGGCTGGGAGGCCCTGAGGTGGGCTAAATTTCCTACCCTTCTCCCGCAAGAGTGTTATGCCAGCTCTGGTGGAGCTTGGGCTCCAAGCGGATCCAAAAAGCCAGAAAGTAAAACCCGAAGGAAAAATCGGCAACCTTGCCGGGGCATGGAGGGACCCTGGAAGGGTGACATCCCCAGTCTGGAACATCGGGGCTGGAGGGGACTCTGCCAGCACCCTCTGGCTCATTGCAGGCTCAGCCAGCCAGTAAGGGGCCCAAACCCTCTTTCCTGGAAGCTGCTTGGGGGGGGGTCCTCCCCCAGAAAACGTTCCAAGGAGTGGAACTTCAAGGCTCTGTGAAGCTGCATAGTGGGTTTTCACGTCCCTGAGGAGAAAAAAGTGACCAAGGGGCTTTTATTCATAGTACACGTATGAGTACTAACAATAACAGGGACTTCTGAAAGACTCGGCCTAGAAAGTGAACTGTCTCACCCTCACTGGCAGGATCTCCTCGCCCAGCACCTTGCCATCTACCCAACCGCGGCCCCCTCAACTTTCACCTCCATCTCCTGCGGACTCTCCAGGGCTCGGGTTTGTTAGGGTAGCTGCCCCAGCACAGCGGCCTGCCACAGCACCTCTGTGAGGCCCACAGAAGAGGACCAGAGCCCCAGGGAGATTGTGGGTTGAAAGTAAGAACCCGGGGGGACCTTTTTAAGTGTTCCCGCACGCTTCTTCCCCTGGCAGGGAAGGCTTGGAAGTGTAAGATCCAGAGATGCCCTGCAGCAAGCAGACCTCCTTCCTGACTGAGGCCTGACCCTCTGCATCTTCTAGGAGCCAACTTCCAGCCTGGGGGGAAACCAGGCTGGTTCCATTATGTAGTTAGCCCTCCTCCCCTAACCCGAACACCAGCTTTTCAAATCCCTAAGGCCTAGCCAGCAGTCAAAGGAGAAATGTTTCATACCTCTGCCCTATATGAACAGACGTAGGCCTTGTCCCAGAGTTTTAGTAAAACTTATCCCAACAGAGTCCACAGCCCATGCAGTCAGTATCTTGACTAGAAAGGAAAAGCTTGGGACCTCAAGGAGCCAGGAGGCAAACACAGGTTGTGCAGCGCCAACCTACAGGATCGGTCCGGCTCTTGCTTCCCCAAGTCTGGGCTCAGAGCTGGGAGCTCTTGACCCCACCACCACCAGCTTCCTCCAATCCCCAGAGGGATTCGGGCCTCTTAGCCTCCCTTCAGCCAGGATTTGGGGCCTAGGACAGAGAGGCTGAGGCTGACAGAGATGTGTTTATAGGCCCAGAATAGTTTCCCTTCTTTTTCAGTGCAGGGGACCAGCAGAGGTTAAAATGAGAACAATTATAGAAAATATACTGACTCTTAAGTTGGGGGCAATTACAATAAAACTAAAGAGAGATGATATATGGTCAGACATAACTATATATATTATACATGTACGTATATAGTTATATTAGATCAAGGTTTTTCAGCATTTTTATTAGCTCAAGGTTTTTTAAACTAAGTTTGCACCTATTAGTAGTGAAATCAATTTACTGGGTTGAGACCTTTTTTAAAAAATGAAATAGTGAACAACAGGAAAAAAAATAGCATCATATATGGTAAAGATTGATTTTGTGTCCTGAATTTTTTGTGTCGGTTTATACGTCTCTGTGAGCTGGGTAGTGATCTGTAATGTATTTCTTACTGTGGGTCATCTGCAGAAAGTGGAGTTGTTTTGTTTTATTTTGTTATATATTAAAAACATTTTATTGCCTTTGTAGAATCAAGTAGGTTTAGATATCTATAATGTGCATTTTAATCAGCATCAACACGAACACCAGTTAAGGGAACCCATTCAAGAACCACTTGTTAATAGAGCCCACCGCAGGGTCACCGAGAGCCTGGACCTCCCAGAAAAGGCGACCGAAGGCTGTGTGGGCCCTTACTGGGGTAGGCATTGGGGCTCGGTGGTGGCGTGGCAGAAGGGGTGGTTTCGTAGGATTGGGGTGAAAGGTTGGGTTGCGTGAGTGACGGCAGGGCAAGAGGTGCCAGGGGTCGGGGGACCACACTCAGGAGCTGTGTCTCCCGCAGGCAACGCCTACTCCGCAGAACCCGAGGAGAACAAGAGGACGCGCACCGCCTACACCCGGGCGCAGCTTCTAGAACTGGAGAAGGAGTTCCTATTCAACAAATACATCTCTCGACCCCGCCGGGTGGAGCTGGCTGTCATGCTGAACTTGACGGAGAGGCATATCAAGATCTGGTTCCAAAATCGCCGCATGAAGTGGAAAAAAGAGGAGGACAAGAAGCGCGGCTGTGGAACAGCCGCCGGAGGTGGCGGGGACGGGGAACCGGAGCAGGACTGCGCGGTGACCTCGGGCGAGGAGCTGCTGGCGCTGCCACCGCCGCCACCCCCCGGGGGAGCTGTGCCACCAGCTGTCCCTGTTACAGCTCGAGAAGGCCGACTGCCCCCAGGCCTTAGTGCGTCACCGCAGCCCTCCAGTGTCGCGCCCCTGCGGCCCCAGGAACCCCGGTGAGAGGGAGGGGCTCCTCCCTGCCAGAGGCTTTGACCACTCACAGACGAGGGGAAGCGGGCCTAGGACCCCAGGTGTGGACCACCAGCCCTGGCCTTTTGATGGGGCAGGTACTGCAGCGCCCACCCCAGGTGGGAGGGGAGAGGCGGCGCTCTCAGGTGCCTGTGCCAACTGGGGCCGATGGGGAAACGCTGGTTGACCTTCCAGAAGGGACCCTTTCTGTAGATCTGAGTCTTCTTCGGGTGAGCTTGTTGGATCGACCGCGTCTGCCACTAGTGCAGGTCCCAGCACTCCAGAACCAGGGACGTCTTTAGAGAAACCAACTCTTCAAAAGACAACAACAACTGTACTAATTGGAGCTTTCTCCCAAACATGGCAATCCAGCTAAATGGAGTGCCTGTATGTGCCCAGAAACAGAGCCATTTTGATTCAGGCTTCTGCCTTAACATTTAGAAATAATTATAAGGAAATATCAGAGGTTTCAAAGATCCAGCGAAATGGATGCCCTTGGACTTGGATAATTTCTTTCCCCCTCCTCATCCTCCTTTCTTTTAAAATCCATTTAGCGCAGCAACATACTTCCCCAGAACACATCCTTACTTCACCCTGCACCTCTTCACTCGGAAGAAGAGGTGTTACAAGGGAAGCTGGGCAGTAGCAGGGCTGGTGTGCAGGAGCAGGGAGAGAGTCCCTGTATACCCCTCCGTCAGACGTTTCCAGAGAGAGCAGGAGAGATGGGGCTGGGCCAAGGGGCTTGGGGAAGAAAGATGGACTCGAGTGAACTTTCTATTAAGGACGTGGATTGAGTTCCTGGTCTCAGGGCAGAGAGGCTGTGTGGAAGGCAAGCAGGGTCTCCCGACCCACGTCGGAATCTTGTCTCAGAACCAGTATGATTTCCACATCTTTAGGAATGATAAAAACACATGTGTTTGAGGAGATGAGAACCTGGTTATTTTTATTTAAAGTTGTGAAATTACCTAACAGTTCTTTTACACACAGGTCTGGTTTCCAGGTCAATTTTGGTTTGAATGCAGGTTATGTTTGTGGAAAATGTTTAATAAATACAGATAACACGGAAAGAGGTGAAAACTGATTCCTTCGTTTTGTATCCACCCTTTGCCTCTGTCGCAGCGCAATGATTCCAGTTCATTTTACAAATCAAAGCAGCATTTATCTTTTCCATACTAACTAGAGAAGATCCCATAATTAAGAAACATACATTTGGGTTTCGGACTGGGGTAACGTAATAGTATGCGGATTCTCAGTTTTGTTTTGTTTCATTTTTAACTTGAGCCACTTCTCAAGATGGATTTCGTCAGTAAAATAGCCCTGAGGCATTGGGGTGGGATTGCAGCTGAGCAGGTCTGAACCGGCCGGAGACTCAGGGAACCTCGAAGTCGGCCAGGGCCGTGGCTGAGTCTCCTCTTTCTTCCCCAAGAGGTGGTCTGGGAGAGGCTTTTTTCTTTGGCTCACCCAAAGGAGTGTTGCTTTGGATGAGTCCATGCCCCAGGGTCCCCAGGTCCAGAGTGTCTTGTGCTAGGGACAAACAGGCCCCTACTCAGTGGGCTTCCAATTCCTGGTGCTCCCTGTTCCTCCTGGCATCCGTCAGCATCTTAGCCCAGTTGTGTGCTGGAATACACCTGCACTGCCCTCCTGCCTGGGGGACTATCAGCTGCCTCCCAGGAGTGACTGCTAGTATCCTGTGTTGCAAAGAGACGCAGGACTTGTTTTTGTTTAGTTGTTGGTTTTTGCGTTTTGCTTTTTGTTTTTGTTTTTGAGAGAAATAGAATCATTCGCCCCTTGGAGGAAAAGAAATTAGGTGGATCAGAAAAGGGAACCTTCTCATCAGTGAAATGGGTCACAGGGAGCAGCGCTCACCCTGCAGCTTCTTCACACTCCTCCCCCACCTGGGCTCGGGAGTGCAGGGTATGTGCCTTACCACCATAGGTCCCTCTAATACTGGCCCATGACCCTGATAGAATTATTCAATTTCCCTGCCTCAGTTTCCTATCTGTGAAGTGGAGGTGAATTATACGGTGTGGAGATTTAAACAAGATAACGTGCTTGACTCAGGGTCTAGAAAGCAGTTATCCCTCCACAACATCACTACTGTTGAGGGACCATCCTTATTTTCAGAAATGCGGGGGAGCTGCTGCTGCAGAGATTGGGGAGGGGTGTCTTCTGACACCTGAGCAGCCCTCTCCTTTGACAAATCCCCACGCTGTCGCTATTGATATGGCTCTAGTTCATGTAACCACTGATCTTTACAGCGCACTTGCTCCTAAAGAACCTCCTTAGATTTCCCACAGCGACCTTCGGCAGGTAAGATACTGTCTGCCTCTTACACAAGAGAAGCGGCTGCTGAGCAGCGGGGAGGGCCGCTGGGGCTCTGTGGCAGTTGGCAGAGGAGACCAGACTTGTTCTGGGGAGGAATGGGGGCCAAAGAAGCTTCAGGGACTCCACACCAAGGCCTCTCCCCTCTCTGGGGCTCCGGTCCCAACATGCCCCCGAGCGCCGGCCAGGCGGGGTTGGCGTGCCCGCTGCCTTTCCCTGTGTATTCCAGCGTTCCCTCCTCTGCGGAGGAGACGCGGTCTGTCGCCCGAGGCTGGGAGGGCGCGGTGGGAAGGAGTGGGTGCTGACTAGGACCAGGCGCCTGGCCTCAACAGCACAAGGCCGGGCCGCGCTGCTAAGATTCTCTAAAGGCGCACTCGGCTGCTGGTGCTTTCTCGGAGAAGAAAGGCGGGCCTGCCACCTTAGACTTGAATGTCAGGCTCTTTACCTACGTGTAGCACTTAATTCTCTCGTTTTCTCTTCCACAAAATGGGCTCATGACGAGGATGAAATGAGGTGATGTCTTTGCAGAGTTTATTACGTGGCCCCGCGTAGTGGGCAGGGTAGGGCTGGTGGAGGGGACGTGGTGCAGCCGATGGAGGCCAGCCTTCCAGGGAGACCGCGGAGGCAGCGGAGAGCGAAGCCCTGCTGTCCAGAGGGACCTCGAAGAGAAGAAGAAAGAGGAAGGAGCTCTGGCTGGGAGCCCCACTCAAGAATCAGAGGACTTTGTCCCGACCCCTCAGGCCACGGCTCATAGGGCAACTCACACGGGGCTCGACCTGTGAGTCCCCAGCTGTGCGCAGCCACCCTCGCCCAGCTGGCGAGGGGACGTGCGCTGTGGGCCGCGGGCGCTGAGCGCTTGCAGTTCGAAGCCAGAGTCCCTCGCAGAGCCCAGTCTCGGGAGGGAGGGAGGAGGCGGGAAAACCAACATGCCAGGTCCTGGGAAGAGCCCCTTTCTGCAAATCTCGTTTTTTCTCCAGGTCCCAGAACTGCAGAGGTGACATACCGCCTCCCCTCTTCAAGCTGACCACACTCCTCTCAAGTAGGAAACAGTCGCACCGCAGGCTCTCCAGGCCGCGGAAGAAAGGCGCTGGGCCTGTGCACACCAGGATCCCGGGACCCGCGGGCTTGCTTAACGAGCGGGGGAGTCCAGGGGCGCGCCCGCCTACACCTCCACTCCCGAAAGCCACAGTCCCCACCATTCCTTCCCAAATCTTTGGCAGGGTGTACGTTCATGGAGCACCACCCCGTGCTGCGAAAGACGGGGCACTGATTGTGCTTCCTGACGGCCCCGGCGCTCTTTGCATTTGCGGAAGCTGCGGGTCCCGCGATTCGGAGTATCTCGCAAGGGTTCCCCACCACTCACGCCGTGCCTGGGATCTCAGGCCCAGGTGAGAAAGGCGCTCTGCGGGCGGACCCCGGGCTATGGATCTTCTTGGAGGTATGGTTGCATCGCACAGCGCCAGAAATCGTGTAGAGCAAACAAAATCTCCTTTTCTTCTGCGATGTATTTCTTTTTGCAGTTGGCTAAAGAATTTCTCACCTTAAAAGGTAATTCGTGCATTGTAATAATATCTGAGAGGTGATGATGATGGCAGGTTCTGCCTATCGGGGCTTTGTTTTGTTTTGTTTAAGTAGGTTTGATGCCTGCGATTCTCTTGCGCATTCCTGACTGGAGCCCGAATGGGTGCAGCAGCATTCGTGGGACTCCTACTCCGTGCCAGGCACCGCGGGAACTCATGCGGTGCTTGCTGGGGAAGTGCTTGTAATTTGTAAAAGCCGGGTCATGGAGATTGGAGAGACTCTCAGTGAATTTACCAGAGTAAACGGTTCTCAGGTTGCCCAGATATCTCCTTTTGGACAACAAAGGCTGTTTTGATTTCCCAAACTAATTTTGGCCCCTTGTCTAGCACTGTAACCCTCTCCATAGCCTCTCTTTCCACTAATTCAGTCCAATGCACTTAAGTTTGAATGAAATCTGTCTAACATTGTTCTTTCGAATTGGTGAAATCAGCCTGTTCTTACTATATTCCCTCATTTATCCTCCCTCCCTCCTTAGATCCGTGTGTCTATAGGTCTGGTGTGTGTCTTAAGGGTCTTAGGGTGAGTCTCTCCCCTTCTTTTCGTGTCTGACTATGCCTGTGGGGTTTATGTGTGTTCATGTGCACGGTTTAAGGTGTGTCTTATGTGGGCTGCCATGGTGACAATGATCAGTGAGTGCCTAGCAGCCAGGAACAGGTTCCAATATACTCCTTTTCCCACCAGAATGGCCATCTAAAGCCATTGCTGTTGATGCCAACTGTCTACTCAGGTCTCAATTCTTTGTGTTGACACAATGTTAAAGGCAGGAAATGCTGTCTTAAGAAAACGTGGGTGAGACCTTCGGTAGAAACTGATTGCTAAAGTATTGCATGATTGCATAAGGAATTTCATTTTTTTTCTTTCTAAGAAAAAAGTTTGAAACTAAGTTCTATAATGTCAACGGCATCACCTAGAAACCATCCTGAAGAAGGGTCTGAAGAAGAAAGTTCTGGGTTGACACTGAACCAAATTTTACTTAAACCCAACTCTGACAAGCTAAATGTGGGAGCGATAAACCTAATGGGAAACTGAGGCAGAGCAACAGGAAGCCTCCCTGTAAAGGAAGTAGGAGTGATGCAGACTCTCAGCTGGCATCCAGCCTTGAGGAAATTGCTTCCTGTGGAGAGCGTGAGCAGTGGGAAAGGCCTGGGCAGGTAACTCTGGGGAGGAAAGGGAGGTCAAGCTCTGTAAACCATGGCCACCGATAGCTGTTTTAACAGTGAAAGTGACTGGCTGATGTAGACCCTTTGGGCTGCCTAGTGGTAAGCCATCAGTGCAAGGTTCCCGTATCAAAGTGTGCTATACTTACCATCATGAGCTAGACTGGGCATCATAACATGCTCTTGCTGTTTGTTTTATTAAAATTAGTTTTCTCTATAAATGAAATATGGCTTTTGAAAGCACAGATAGCTTAGCCTGTTATAATTTTATAAAGCATTTTGTAATTCAGCTTCAAGTTGAATTGCTTCAAGTCACTCCACACAAAGCACATGGACATCTGGAGTATGTGCCGTATCATCAGCATGGATCAAGAGTCCTGTCTGCATTACAGACCACACTGACCTCTCACTCCTAGTGATAATTACACAACAAAAGTTATAACAATATTCTGTTGTAATTTCTATCATTCAAATAAGTTATATTATCTTCCTGAACTTTATATTAGTCTAAATTCCAAAGGAAGAGGAGTTTGAAAAATCATTTCTCTTATTTATTCATGCTCTAAAAAAATTCAGAAGTTTCACAATTCTAGATCTGTCTGGAAACACTGCAAATTTGAAGTTGATATATTACCTGGAACTATTCCCACGTCAACAGCTCTAGAAATCCAATACAAAATACAAAATATTATTCTAGAGCTTTTTAATATTGAAAATAGTACATAATTGAATATATTGTATGAAATAGGCTCATGATTAATTTTATTTCATGTTGAAAGCCTAATTCTCTAGATCAGAAGCTTCTAGAGCTGATTATTTCTCCTCTAGATAAACAGAGACACAAACAAACAGATTTTAGTAAAACACAGACAACATTCATCCTGCCCTTTGTCCTCTGATCCAATGGATAAGAAAGAGAAGGGTCTCTGGCCAAATATAAAAATTAATATGGAAATCAGACAAGGAGCACTACACAACTCATGGTCCGCCTTGTCTATTGGAAAGCTCAAAACTAAAATCCCTATTTAATTAGAGCTAAACTGTGTCTCTCAAACTGACATACCCTTTTGAGGAAAGCTGAGATTTTCAATCAAAAAAGATTATTTCCAGTTCTGTGTTCACCATTCATTCCCCTTCTGAACTATGTGGCAAATGACTTGGTATCTTACTGTCTCTTTTCTCATTAGTAAGTCAGGGGAAATACGTGCCTCACAGGGTTATTGTCAGGTTAAATAAAATAACATAGGTGAAAAGTACTTTCCAACAGGAAGACAGACCCCAAATGTTACATGTAATTATAAAACACTGGAACTCCTCTTCCTGTAAATCAGTGTTTTCCAAACACTAGGTTGCAACCTATTAGAAACTGATGAAGTCAGTTTAGTGGGTGGTTATTAGATTTTTATAAAATTAAATAAAATAGAAAATACCATAGTGCATCAGGCATAGTAAGGACGAGGATTGCTTTGTGAACCTTTTTTGGTTATAGATGTCTATGTCTAAGAAGTCATAATAAAAAATAGATTTCTACTTCGGTTGCCATACAAAGTTTTGAAAACGCTGCTCTGAATGGTGTGTGATCTTCATCTATTTTAAACCTTTTCAGTTTGAATATCTTATTCAGTATATACCTTTATTGGAAACCTACTCAAATCCTGTTTGGAGGAAGAAAGTTGAGCTAGAAATGAAAGAGAAAGGAGAGGGTTAGGGGAAGACAGCTCATGTCGAATACTTTTACATCCAGATATGATTGTTAAGCTCTTGCTTCTGGGCCTCAGCCCCATCCTTCCAAGCTCTTTGTGCTTCCAGACCTGAGCAAAGACTGAAAGGAAGTACATTTCTCCTTTGGCAAGGGGCTACGGGTTTGTATTTGCCAACTTTTAGGAGGCACTAGAAGGTGACTCAAAGGCTGACAGCCAGAGGAAGAACTGGTTCCTCTCTCCCAACTTCCTGTTCACTTCAGGGAGAGCGGGCTGTACTTCTTCCAACACTGGCAGTTTATTCCACGAACAGCACAAAGTTCACATTTTGTTTTACGTCAGAAACTTTGGGAACGTGCCATTTCTTATGTTGTATTTATTTTTAAATTATGTATACATACATACACATAATCATATGTGTTATTTTATAATAAATGTATGGAGGGAAATGCAGCCTGTTAAGATCAATGTCCTCATACATATTCAAACCCTCTTGGTCATACTACAAATCACGGAATATTGGGTCTGTTCATTCAGCCTTTCAGGACTCTCTCAATGTGTCCCTCCACTTCCCCACTGCCACACTTTTCCCAAACACTCTCTTGCACTCTTACCAGGCCCACTGCAGCAGCCTAACTGGTCTCACTATCTCTAGCACCATCTTTCCCAGAATACCCCAATAGTTCACTTAGGCCAGAGAGAGATCTTTCCAGCATGTGAATGTGATCAATGCCTCTCCATTTCCTAAAACTGTTTAGTAGCCTCCATAGTCTGAAGGGTCAAGTCCAAATTCCCAGTCCCCTCTCAGGCCTTTCCATTCTTGAGCCCATAGGTATACATGCAGGTCCTGAAAGCCACTGTACTGCCCCTAAACACTGTTCTTTTGCTTCTGGTTGGAAGGGTCCGCCAACTTATACTTCCTGTGTTTGCCTGCCTTCCTTCTTTTCTTCCATTATTCTTTATGCTAATGTTTATTGAGTAATAGCTACACTAGGATCTGAACCAGACCCTGGATCTTCTGATCAAGTCTGTTAGTTCATCCACCATTGGATGCTCTCCAAGGAAACATCCCAACTTCCTCAGAGTGTCCCTCTGTGGTAGCTAGTTTCCAAGAGGACCTCCAATGAATCACGCCTCTTATTGTCCACATCTTTGTGTAGTCCCCACCCACATGGAATCTGAGCTGGGCCTATGACTCACTTAGGCAGGGAACTGAAGCTAAACTGATGCTGGGACAGTTCTGGGCCAAACACTAGGGAAACCTGGTGTCTTCCGTGTGTGGGCTTGGGGGAGCCATGACTACCATGTCAAAGACCAGCCACCTCGAGGAAAAGACTGCACAAAGGGCCCACATGAAGAGGCTGCATGGAGAGGAGAGGCACTAAGAAAATGTGGAGAGGGAGATAGGTCCACCACACCAGTGCCTCAGTTGAGCAGAAAACTCCAGCCCCAGTCACCACCTGACTGCAGGGACATGAGACTAACAGAGCTGCCCAGCTAAGCCCAGTCCATCCACAGAACTGCAAGAAAAATGAGCCTGTTGGTTTGCTCTGTGGCATAGACAACTGAGCTGCCCCCTCACCACTGCTGTGCGCTCACTCTTCACCCCCATAGCGCCTTTTCCATCCGGACCTTTATTAGATCCTTCCTCCACTTGTAGTGTCCATCTCCCCTAACAGTAAGTTTCATAAAGGCAGCTGTTGCATTCTACTTATTTCTTTTACCTGAAAAAAAAAAATCGGTATAGGAAATAGAAACCACTTGAGGCACTTCAAGCAAAAGGTGATCGGGTATTTACAAAGTCACTGAAAAGCATGCCATCACTAGACTTGTGTCACCATGGTTGTAACAGAGAGGTCTGAAAACAGCTGGTACAACCACAGCCACTCAGTATCCAAAAACATGACGGTAAAAATATTGCCTAAAAGCAAAATCCAAGGGTAGAGCTGAGTTGTGGCTAGTGTGAATTTTGTAAGGTTCTCACAATTGTTTGTGAAGTCCATATCTTCCGCATTCTCATGAAAGTCAATAGGCAAATACAGAATTCATTTCAGACCTTAACCTTTTCAACCTGTTTTGCAAAGGTAACCAATTTCTCTAGAAGTAAGGAGGTTTCTTTTTCAAGGTCAGCCCTGTAGCTGATTCTGGAAAGTATGCATAGTGTATATTTAAAGAAAATAAATCAGCCACAAAGTCTATATCCTTGAAAACAGTCACAACGAAAGCTATATCGACAGGTAAATTCTATGGCTTCATCTTGAACTTTGTTTAACGTTGGAGATTAAATAAAATCACTCACACATTATTTATTTATCCAAGCTATCACAGCGCCACATAGCTGTCAATTCCTTGGGGATGAGAAGTGGAACAGAAACCAAAAATAGGAACTCAAGACTCCAGGTTTCTTTACTTAGTGCAGCCATTCACTATTGGACATGTTAAGATCTTTCACCTTTGTTATTTTCACCATTTATAAAATGCAGGTATTGTGCAGGTAAACACACAACGCGGATAAAGTATCAGGAGAGCTCTCATCCACCCCACTACCCCTGCCCACTGTCTGCTGAGTCTCGGAGAGGGCGTTGTGCCCACAGGGTAAGTGCATCCCGCACCCGATTTGTTCAGCGGTTCATAAAACAAGACTGGGATTTGTAAAAAGAAATTACTTTTAGTAGGTGAATTCAGGGGTATTATTTTGTGGAATTTGTTATTTGTTTCCATTACTTTTGTTGAGATGTTATGTGTTTTTATGAGTTGTTTTAAAGTAGTTTTGTCTTTAAGGCTAGACAAAACTATGACCAAACATTAATAGTACTCAACTCTGGGGAGTGAAATTAGGCATTCATCTAGGTTTTACTTTATGTTCTTCTGAATTGTTTATATTTTTGACAATGGGAGTGTACTAATTTCGAAATTAACAGTAAACTTTCTAAAATGTTATTAATGATTAACTCTGGGTCGAAGAATTACAGATGGTTGTTAAATTCTTTAATTTGAATTTTATGTTGAGAAAAATGGGCATGTTTTAAAAGAACGTTGATGAATTGTTATCACTTTTCCTACAGAAAGTACAGTGAGTGTGTGAAGTCACAATTCAGTATGCTCTCACAACCTTGTAAAACCTCCTTCTTGTCATTAATCATTGGTGGAGCCGTAGAACCCCAGCAACCGGAAACAATGGTGTGGGGTCACAGTGCAGAGTACTTGGGGAGGCTGTCTGACTTAGGATGCCATCAGGCCACATAGTTCAAGGTCAGAATGGGAAGGGAATGGGAAGTCTTCCTGAGACGCTGCTCCACCCTTTTGCGGCCATCAGAACATGGTCAGAGAATGTGAGGGACTACTGAGCAGGTTGCTTTTGTGTTGGGAACTTCATATAGTGTGATTCCTTAGTGTGTGTGTGTGTGTGTGTGTGTGTGTGTGTGTTTATTCCATAAACTTGAATGGAACTACTTACTATTTACCAGACCTTGTGCTGATTACTGGCTGATTACCAGATTAGAAAGAGGCAAAATACACGTTCCTTACCCTGAGGAAGTTCATCATCAAAAGCAAAACTCAGACAAGTAGCAGAGTATATTGTAACATGGGAACATAAGTGATACACACTAGTTTATACAAAGTGCTCAAGAATATGTAGGAAGGAGAAAACAATCCGAGGGGATTCTGGAAAATCGTAGCAGAGTTTGAAGGAGGCGAGCTGAGGAGAGGGGACTATGAAGGGAGTAGGTGCCAAGAAAACAGAAAGGCAAAGACCGGGGGTGAGAAAGAACACAAAGGACACGTGCAGTCCTTGCATTTGCCAGATTGCTGCCATCAAATTACCACACACTTCGTGGTTTAAAACAACACAAATTTACTCTCTTGTAGTTCTGGTGGTCAGAGGTCTAAAATCAAGGGGTCAGCAGGGCTACATTTCTTCTGGAGACTTCAAAGGTGAATTGGTTCCCTTGCCTTTCCAGCTTCTGGAGGCTGCCTGCATTCCTTGGCTCCTGCCCTTTCTCCCATCACTCCCGCCTCCTGCATAGTCATTACACCTTGTGAGGTCAAATTCCCCTCTGCCTCTCTCCTGTAAGGACCCTTGGCCCATTCGGGTAATCTAGGATAATGTCCCCATCTAAAGATCCCTAATCTAATCACATCTGTAAAGTCGCTTTTGCCCTACAAAGCAACATTTCCAGGTTCCAGGGATTAGGACCTAGAGATGATTGGGGCCATTATTTAGCCTGCCACTGTCACCTGAGACTTTGACACTCAAATTCATCTGCATGGACAGCTCTTTTTCCTCAGGTCTGCTTACGCGGCTGCTTCACAGTTACTGTGTAAACTTGGGCAATTTACTAAATGCCTTACACTTCCAGTCATCTGAAAAATGGAGATAATAATAGACACAGCCTATTAGCTTTTGGTGAAGATAAAATGAGTTAATGTATGGAAAGCAGCACCTGGAGTATAATAAGCTCCAAAGTAATCAACCAATCATTGTCATCATTATTACTTTTGTTACCTGGGTCTCTATTCCAATGTCACCTCTGCAAAAATACCTTTCCTAGCTACCCTATCTAAAGTAGTCCCTCTAGTAATTCTCTATGTATCTCTGTTACCTTTTTTTTCATAATCATGGTCACAATCTTAACCATTATCTTGTGTGTGGTATGTTATTGTTTTTCCTCTGCTTCCTCCCTAGAACGTAAGCTCCATATCTCACTTATCACTGACTCTCCAGTACCCAGCATGGTGCTTGGTACTTGGTGGTCCTGCACTAAGCATCTGTTAAATGAACAAATCAAACTCCCTAGCCCTGTGTCATCCAGTAGAATAGCCACACTGGCCACACATGACTTCTGAGCACTTAAAATGTGGTGATTCCAAAATGAGATGCTCTGAAAGTGCAAAATACATGTCAAGTTGAGAAGACTCAGCATGAGGCCCTGGCAGATAGCTCAGTTGGTTAGAGAATCATCCTGATACACCAAGGTTGCAGATTTGATCCCTGGTCAGGGCATATACAGGGAGCACCCAACGAATGCATAAATGGGTAGAACAACAAATCTTTCTCTCTCCAATAAATAAGATATTTTTTAAAAGAATAAACAAATAATATTCAATATCTCACTGACAATTTTCATATGGTTTACATACTTGAATAATAATTTGGATATTCAATATCTCATTGATAATTTTCATATGGTTTACATATTTGAATAATAATAATTTGGATATAGTATGTACATATGTTTATTTGTACAACCAACACTTTATTTCTTGTGTCTTTAATAAACATTAAACTCAAATTACATATGTGCTTCAGACTGTATTTCTTTTGGTTAGCACTGCCCTAGGAAGCCCTTACAGCAGGTGCTCTAGAAGCTAGACTATGGGTTTGAATCCTTGATCATCCTTGGTAGCTGTGTGACCCTGGGCAAATTATTTTTTCAATAAAAGCTATAATTAACTAAGTTCCAAAGGAAAAAATTTCTTTTTGGTCAGAGAAGTCCAGAGCTTTATAAATGTTTGCAAGTAAAAACAATACTATGAATCTTGAAACTTTAAAACACAATAGTGGTTGGGAAGGCTTTCACTTTTAATAATTTCTATTTCTGATGATTTATAGTTTTCACAATGACTGTGTCACATTTGGAAGAAAATATAAATATATTTTAAAAATAAGTTGATAGAAGTTTGCAAAAATTTCTTGAAGTTGTTTATTGTAAATGCCTGTTTTCAAGATCTGAAACTGGAGACTCTGCCCAGAGGGTTAGCAAGTCATGGACTTCACAGCTGTCACATCAACTCTGACAAAGGTCCACTTGTAAACGCCGGGGCCACCAGCCATGAAAGCCTGCTGCACTGCACTTCTTCCACTCTGTCCTGGCCTCCAGTTCTGATGCCTGCTAAGCCAAACAAATGTCCAGGGAACTGTATAAATAATTTTCATACTTCTTTTCCAAATATTTCTTTTTTCCATTGTAGTACTTTTATCAACATTATAATATGCAATGTAGAGTCTTATGCTTGGCAGGTGCTCAGTAAATAGGGAATGACTCATTAAAGGAATGAACACATAAATGAATTCAATATAACTACACTAACATCTCTATTCTTCCCATTCTGTTGTTTATGTGTCTCACTGTTTTCATTATTAGTTTATAATTTTTTTCAACATGCTGGCTTCCTTCTTTCTTTTCCCTCCCTGATGCCAATATCCATGGATTTCTTTATGCTTTTCATTTATTTTTAAGATGTTATTTATTTACTTTTAGATAGAGGGGAAGGGAAGGAGAAAGAGAGAGAGAAACATCAATATGTGAGAGATACACCAATCAGTTGCCTCTCACACACCCCTAACTGAGGACCTGGCCCACAACCCAGGCATGTGCCCTGACTGGGAATTGAACTGGTGACCTTTCGGTTCCCAGGCCAGTGCTCAATTCACTGAACTACACCAGCCAGTGCTATGCTTTTCATTTTATCTACCACTTTTTCCTTCTGATCCTTTTTAATATAGTTCTTGGCTAAATTTTAGGAGACTGCAATTCTGACTAAGAGTTACAATCATGTTTTCAAAATAACTTTTTACATGTATAGTATACTCATGTATCTCAGAAAGAGGATATGTCTGCATGTGTATATGCACATATATACATATGTATGCCATGATGATATAAGCAACAAACTAGAATGTAGACTACCCCATGGGACAAATAAACCTATTTTCTTGAACAAATACACTGTAAGACTAAAAATAAACAAAGAGATTAAGGGTTAATATTTACTATAGATTAATAAAGGCTTAGGAGACACATTAACCAATCATAATTTGTAAACCCTTTTTGTATTCTAACAAACAAACCAAACAAACAAAACTATAAAATAAAAACATTTACAAGAGTTATGAGACAGGTGTAAATTTGAACACAAACTAGATATTTAATGATATCAAGGAATAATTGCTATTTTTATTGAGGTATAACCAACATACACTGTATTAGTTACAGGTGTACAACATGACCATTTGATATTGAATGGCCACCATAAGTCCAGGAAAAACCCTTCACCACGCATAGTTACAAAAAACTTTTTCTTGTAATAAGAACTTCAAGATCTGCCCTCCAAGTGACTCCAAAGTGAAATATAGTATAAGTTATATTCACCATGCTGTATATTACAACCCCATGACTTATTTTATAATTGGAAATTTGTACCTTTTGACCCCATCACCCATTTTGCCCACCCCCACTCCTAACTCAGGCAAAGGTCCATCCATTTCCTTGCAAATGGCAACATTTGCTTTTTTATAGCCAAATAATATTCATATATGTGTATATGTGTGTGTGTGTGTGTATACATATAGCACATCTTCTTTACCTATTCACTCATCAATGGACACTTAGGTTGCTTCCATATCTTGGCTATTGTAAATAATGCAATGAACACAGAGGTATGTATATCTTTTCAAATTAGTGTTTTCATTTTCTTTGAGTATATACCCAGAAGTGGGATTGCTGAGTAATATGGTAGTTCTGTTTTTAATTATTTTCAGGAAACTCCATACTGTTTTGCATAGTGGCTGCACCAATTTACATTCCCACAAACAGGAAAGTGTTCCCTTTCTTCTAGGACCTCACCAACACTTTTTTGTAATTGTTCAAACATCAATGTTTATTTGTACAACCAACACTTTATTTCTTGTCTCTTAGATAATAACCATACTGACAGATGTGAGGTGATATCTCACTGTGGTTTGAATTTGCGTTTTCCTGGTGATTGGTAATGTTGAGCACCTTTTCATGTGTCTGTTGACCACATCTTTATGCTTTCTCTGGGAAAATGTCTATTTGGATCTTCTGCCTATTTTTTAATTATATTGTTTCTTTAGTGTTATTTATTTTGGATATTAACCTCTTATCAGATATATAATTTGCAAATATTTTCTCCTATTCAATAGATTGTGTATTCATTTTGTTGATGATTTCCTTTGCTGTGCAAAAGTGCTGTTTTTAAGGTATGATAATGGTTAAAGTGTCCATATCTTTTAATGATATACTCTAAAATATTTAAAGATAAATTGATATGATATTGGGTGCTTTATTTAGAATATTGGGAAGATGTAAATGAAGCAAGATGGGCTATGAGTCAATCATTATTGTAGTTGGGTGATGTGTATATGGCACTTTCTTTAGACTATTTGTCTTTTGAATGTCCTTAAAATTTGTCATAATAGCCCTGGCCCATGTGGCTCAGTTGGTTGGAGCATCATCTCACATACCAAAAGGTTGTAGGTTGGACCCCCTCTCTGGACACATATGGAAGACAAACAATTGATGTTACTCTCTCTCTCTCTCTCTAATGTATATATATAATCTCCTCAGGTGAGGACTTTTAAAAAATGTCTTTCCATCTAAAAAAATATATAGAAAATTTGAGAAATGGAGAAGAGTCTAAGGAAAAGGAGGAAAATAAAATTGGCCCTAATAAACAGCAGTGATTATTTCTCTTTTAAAAAAATATTTTATTTATCTATTTTTAGAGAAAGGGGAAGGGAGGGAAAAAGAGGGGGAGTGAAACATAGGTGTGTGAGAAATACATTGATCAGTTGCCTCTCACATGCCCCCAACTGGAGACCTGGCCCGCAACCCAGGCATGTGCCCTGACTGGGAATCAAACCAGTGACCAAACTCTTGACCTTTCAGTTCACAGGCCAGCACTCAATCTACTGAGCCACACCAGCCAGGGCTATTTCTTAATCACTTGTATTTTGTTATGTTTCTTTTCAGTCTGTATTTTATGCACACACATATATAAATACATGTGTGCATGTGGCTATATTTTTAAAGATTTTATTTATTTATTTATTTTTAAAAAGAGGGGAAGGAAGAGAGAAAGAGAGGGAAAGAAACATCGATGTGAGAAACATCTATCAGTTGCCTCCCCATAATTGCCCCAACCAGGGACCAAACCCACAACCTAGGCATGAGCTCTGACCTGGACTGAATTGGCAAACAATGTTTTCCTTTGCGAGATGAAGTCCAAACAACTGAGCTACACCAGTCCGGGCATGCATGTGGCCATTTTAAAGCATGAGCACACATTTTTGACAGTCCCCCCACCAAAAAATGGAGTCTATGTCTTTCCTCCTTGAACCTGGATGAACATATGGCTGCTTTGCCCAACGTAATACAGTGGAAGTGACTTACTGTGATTAAAGGCCATCAGCTGCTGCATTGTTTCCTAGGAACACATGCTCCTGGGCCCTGAGCCACACTGTAAGAAGTCATTACCCTGTGTCCATCAAGCTGTGAGGAAGCCCAGGCCACACATAGAGACCAAGCGCAGAGACTCCCATGGACAGCTCCAGCTGAGCTTAGACTTTGGGTTGTCTCATACAAGGTACCAGATATGTGAATGAAGAGGATCCAAGTTATTTCAGCCCCCAGCCATTCAGGAATTCATAGCTGAGGGTCCAGACACTGTGGATGAAAGAAAGCTATTATTCCCTGTTTGAGTTGCCGACCCACAGAATCCATGAACATATTAAGATCTAAGATGGTTTGTGACACAGTAATAAATGGTAGAGACAAAATTCAGCAACTGGAAAGAGGTTGCTGCCTTGAAAATGCCTAAGATACGTGGTACTTGCTTGGGGACTGGATGACAAGCTAGATAGGCACTGGAAAAACTGATGGTAAATACATACATACATACATACATACATACATTTTAAAAGGTGATGGTGAGGGCTTGAATAAAGTTAGGAAAATGTCAGAAGCTGAAGGGAAGAAGATATTTGTTAGGTATTGGCAGAAGGTTTGGCAACACTGTCATCCAAGGTCATATGGAAGAGGAAATGTATTCAATACTTAATACACTCAGTAATCTAGATGAGGAAATTCTGAACAGAGTATTAAAGGTGCCACCAACTTATTCTAGCTACCTATGTAAAATGTGAAAGAATAAAGATGAACTAAAGAATACACTCTTCAGTTTTCAAGCATACCGTAATTAAAAGGAAATGTAGAGGGCTCAGCTGGAACTTACCCAGTGAAGGATTCTCAAAGTAAGAAGGGACCTCTAAGCAAAAATGAATTCTAGGGCACTGTCAAGAAAATCTGTTCTCAGAATAAAAATGAGACCAATGGTATGACTTTAAGCCCTTTGTTAGGACCTAAGAATGGTATAAGGTAAGTGCTTCATAGACTCAACTGGACAAAGTCCTTGACAGGGAGGAAAATTGTTTCCTCTACTCTCTTCGACCAACAAAAGAAAGATTATCAGGAGGAAAAAAACCACACATTTTATTAATATTTTGCCTACATGGGAGTTCACAGAAAAGATGGGAAACTCAAAGAGTCTACACTCAGGGGCTTATAGACCGTTTTAACAGAGTAAAGAGGGTTTGGGCTTCAAGAGATAATTCATTGTGGAGAAGTGACTAGAAAACATACGATGGAGATTAATAGGAGATTAATAGAAGATTAATGTTTTGTGAGGCTTGCTTAATGCAGACTCATCTCAGTGAGGACTCTCCCTCTTTGATGATAAAAGTTGTTCTCCTCTTCCTACTATAAGAGAGGGAAATACCTTCACAGAAGGGAGTGTGAAGGCAGGAAAAGGGAAGGCAAAGAACTGTGCCTGGATCTGCTGGCTCTCAGTTGTCTTCAGCTCAAAGTAATTCCCATGTCAAAGTGGCGTATTTTAAGATGGCACATTCTGGACCTTTTAGCTTTCTAAGGGTTTCAGAGCAAGCCTTACAATCTCTATTAAACAATAGGGCTGCTAAAACGTCTTGAAAGCATTGTTGCACAGCAGCTTCATGGAGGCTCTCAAGGAAGAGAGGGCTTACATCTGAGATTTGTGGGTAGTTTTATACAATGAAACAGATTTCTATAAATTGAAACATAACAAATCCACAAAGAGCCCTGACCAGTATGGCTCAGTTGGTTGGGCATCATCCCACAAAGCAAAAGGTTGACAGTTCAATTCCTGGTCAGGACACATGCCCGGGTTGTGGGTTTGGTCCCAGGTCTAGGCACATGTGAGACGCAACTCATTGATGTCTCTCTCTCTCTCTCTATCTCTCTCACTTTAAGATTTTACTTATTTATTTTTAGACAGAGGGAAAAGGAGGGAAAAAAAGAGGGAGAGAAACATCAATGTGTGGTTGCTTCTCACGCACCCCACACTGGGAAACCTGGCCCACAACCCAGGCATGTGCCCTGACTGGGAATTGAACCTATGACCCTTTGGTTCACAGGCCAGTGTGCAGTCCACTCAGCCATACGAGCCAGGACTGATGTTTCTCTCTTATACTGATATTTCTCCCACATTGATGTTTCTCTCCCTCTCTTTCTCCCTCCCCTCCCCTCTCTCTATAAAAGTAAATATAAAAATCTTACAATAAAGAAATCCACAAAGATTTTAAAGGAATTGTATCAGCTTGAATCTAAAGGAACAGAGATGTCCTGGCTAGTGTGGCTCAGTGGATTGAGTGCCAATGTGGGAACTGAAAGGTTGCTGGTTTGATTCTGGTCAGGGCACATGCCTGGAATGCATGCCAGGTCCCCAGTTGGGAGTGTGTGAAAGGCAGTGAATGTTTGCTCTCCAACTCTTTCTCCCTCCCTTCCCATCTTTCTAAAAATAAATAAATAAAATCTTTTAAAGGAACAGAGGTAGTAAAAAGTGAAATGAAACTTTCAGCTCCCCAAACTTCAAGTAGAAAGTAGGCTTTAAAAATTGCAAACATTGTCTACCTTTTATGGGAAACTGAATGATGACTCAGAGAATGGGAGCAAAGACCTACAGGGCAGAGGAAAAAGCCCCAGATAGTCATTCCCTGGGAGTAGAACAAAGTCCTAATCAATGAATGGGTCATATATGCTGGGATGGATTTCAGAATTAATGCAAACCAATGACTACTGTGTTTCTATTCTCTCCACTTTGGGACAGAAGTGTCTACAGCAGTTATCCTACACTTTTCCCACCACTGTATGTTGGGTTTATTTGAAGAATGAGTGGCAGAAAACCTGTCTCTTTAATTCATGAGTTTTCAGATTAAGTGGAACCATATCCAAGGAACTTAACTTAAGGAGCCTGACATGTGTCTGATCTACATTATGAGACCATGGGCCCTGAGCCTAAGCCCAATGCCTGAATGAGATGAAGCTTTAGGAGGAGAGAACTTGGATATGGAGTAACATAAATAATTTGTGGGCATGGGACTAACTTAAAAAGTTTGATAAGTCCAAGGTTACCATGCTATGAGGGAGCCTGAGTCACATAAAAAGGAACTCTAGTTAACAATCCAAAATTAGCCCACCTTTCAACTCATTTTAGACTAGGCATCAACTACATGAGTAAAGAAACCTCCATCAGGGGTGTCCAACCTGCAGCCAGCTGGCTGCAGGCAGCCCAGGATGGCTATGAACGCAGCCCAACACAAAATCATATATTTATTTAAAATGTGATGAGACTTTTTGTGCGGGTGATTATGTGTCACAATATATTTAATGTGGCCCAAGACAACTCTTCATCTTCCAGTGTGGCACAGAGATGGCAAAAGTTTGGACACTTCTGTGAGCGATTTCCACCCGAGACATTCAAGAGGGCCTGGACTGGGGATCAGCCCTCTTTCCAACTCAGGGTGCAGAGATTGTGGAGTAGAAAAGAAGTCATTTTTGCTGTATCCTGTCCATATCCTGACCCAAAGACTCCATGAATATAATGAAATGCTCATTGTCTAACACTAAGTTTGGGGTTGTTTGTTATACAGCAATAAAAAACTGCTGTATTGGTTTCCTGTGCCCACTGTAAAAAAAAAAATCACAAATTTGGTTGCTTTAAAAAATGGAAATTCAGGGGCTTCCCACCAAGATGGAGGCATAGGTAGACACACTGTGCTTCCTCACACAACCAAAAGAAGGACAACAACAATTTAAAAACAAAAACAACCAGAACTGACAGAAAATCGAACTGTATAGAAGTCCGACAACCAAGGAGATAAAGAAGAAACATTCATCCAGACCGGTAGGAGGGACAGAGACGGGCAGCTGGGGAGGAGAGGACTCACAGCAAGGCGGCGGCTGGCAGACCCAGCGAGGTGGCGGATTGTGGAATGGGGCAGGCCAGGCCAGGCTGCAGCTAGCACACCCCACAAAGTGGTGGCTGGCAGACCCTGTGGCCCCACATTTGCACAGAGATAAACCTCGGTTTATCTCTGGAACAGCGGGGGAGCGAAGCAGACTGTGCAACCCAGGGCTCCAGTGTGGGGAAATAAAGCCTCAAACCTCTGATTGAAAACACCCGTGGGGGTTGGGGCAGCAGCAGGAGAGACTCCCAGCCTCACAGGAGAGTTCTTTGGAGAGACCCACAGGGGCCTAGAGCGTGCACAAGCCCACCCACTTGGGAATCAGACCCAGAGGGACCCAATTTGATTGTGGATAGTGAGTGAAGTGACTGAAAACTGGCAGAGAGAGGAGCAAGCAGAACTGTTCCCTCTTGGACCCCTCCCTCACATACAGTGTCACAGTGCAGTGATTTGCGTTACCTAGCCCTGGTGATACCTAAGGCTCCGCCCCTTTATGTAACAGGCACGCCAAGACAAAAAAAAAAAAAAAAAAAAAGGCCCAAATGAAAGAACAGATCAGAGCTCCAGAAAAAATATAACTAAGCAATTAAGAGATAGCCAACCTATCAGATGCACAGTTTAAAACACTGGTAATCAGGATGCTCACAGAACTGGTTGAATTTGGTCGCAATTTGGATGAAAAAATGAAGGTTATGCTAAGTGAAACAAAGGAAAATGTACAGGGAACCAATAGTGATGGGAAGGAAACTGGGACTCAGATCAATGGTGTGGACCAGAAGGAAGAAAGAAACATCCAACTAGAACAGAATGAAGAAACAAGAATTCAAAAAAATGAGGAGAGGCTTAGGAACCTCCAGGACATCTTGAAACATTCCAACATCTGAATTATAGGGGTACCAGAAGGAGAAGAGGAAGAGCAAGAAATTGAAAGTTTATTTGAACAAATAATGAAGGAGAACTTCCCTCATCTGGCAAAGGAAATAGACTTCCAGGAAGTCCAGGAAGCTCAGAGAGTCCCAAAGAAGCTGGACCCAAGGAGGAATACACCAAGGCACATCATAATTACATTACCCAAGATGAAACAGAAGGAGAGAATCTTAGAAGCAGCAAGAGGAAAGGACACAGTTACCTACAAAGGAATTCCCTTAATTCTTCAGCTGATTTCTTAAAAGAAACCTTGCAGGCAAGAAAGGGCTGGAAAAAAGTATTCCAAGTCATGAAAGGCAAGGACTTATATCCAAGATTACTGTATCCAGCAAAGCTATCATTTAGAATGGAAGGGCAGATAAAGTGCTTCCCAGGTAAGGTCAAGTTAAAGGAGTTCATCATCACCAAGCCTTTATTATATGAAATGTTAAAGGGACTTATCTAAGAAAAAGATCAAAAATATGAACAGTAAAATGACAACAAACTTACAGTTATTAACAACTGAATCTAAAACAAAAATAAAAACAAACTAAGCAAACAACTAGAACAGGAACAAAATCCCAGAAATGGAGATCACATGGAGGGTTATCAACAGGGGAGTGGAGAGAGGGAGAGAGGGGGAAAAGGTACAGAGAATAAGAAGCATAAATGGTAGGTTGAAGATAGACAAGGGGAGGTTAAGAATAGTATAGGAAATGTAGAAGCCAAAGAACATATAAGTATGACCCATGGACATGAACTAAAGGGGGGGAATGCAGGTGGGAGGGGGTGTACAGGGCAGAGGGGAATAAAGGGGGGAATGGGACAACTGTAATAGCATAATAAATAAAACATTTTAAAAAATAAAATAAAATAAATAAAAGATAACCTATAGTGCAAAGGGGCTATGAAGAAAGAACTCACTCATAGGCACCTATGATGGTATTGTGAAGTACTAAACCTTTTTGAAAAGTAATGACTATATTTATTAAAGTAAAAAATGAGCACTTTCCTGATGTAGCATTTCTGATGTAAGTAATCTATCCTTTAAAAATACAAAGAGCCACAGCTGGGTGTCTCAGTTGGTTGGAATGTCATCCAGTACACCAAAAGGTTTTGAGTTAGATTCCCAGTCAGGGCACATGCCTAAGTTTCAGGTTTGATCTCTAGTTGGGGCATCTATGGGAGGCAACAAATCCATGTTTCTCCCTCACATCAATGTTTCTTCCTTTCTCTCTCCCCTCCTCTTTCTCCAAAAGCAATAAACATGCCCTGACTGGTGTGGCTCAGGGGGCAAAGCGTCATTCCTGCAAACCCAAGGGTCGCTGATTCAATTCCTGGTCAGGGCACAGGCTGGGTCCGGGGGTGGGGGTGAGCAAGAAGCAGCCAATGGATGTTTCTCTCGCACATGATGTTTCTCTCCCTGTCTTTCTCCCTCCCCCCTCTCTAAAAATAAATAAATAAAATCTTTAAAAAAAATAAAAGCGAATAAACATATTCCTGGGTGAGGATTTAAAATACACACACACACACAACGATACAGGAGGGCCCCACAGCCCACTCGTCTTGGCTGGGCACAGGCCTTACATGGCGCCCCCCAGAGTCATTTAGGTAAACAAAGGGCTGCACACCCACAAGACCAGTGTAGCCACCCGCTGGCCTAACCATTTCTGGGGTCACCAAGCTGCCTCCTGCTTGCCTTGGTCCCACCCTGCAATTTCTGGGCCTTCCGGCCTCATGATCAGAGTGAGAGGGTCTCCTTGCTGGATTGATAAAGTAAATGACCATACTGAGGAACCCCATAGGTCAGGGATGGTGGAGGGCCTCTAGGGTACCAGGCAGCCTTCAGTCAACAGTCAGCACATAGCAGGACCCTTGGCTGTGAAGCCACAAGGAAGTCACCTCCACCGACCACCTGAGTGAGCTTGGAGGTGGATGTTTCCCCGCTGGGCCCTCGGATGAGACTGGAGCCCTGGCCAGCACCGGGACTGTGGCCTGTGAGACCCAAGCAGAGGACCCAGCTAGGCTGTGCTCAGACTCCTGACCCAAACAGACTGTGAGATGACAAAGGTGTGTTGTTTTAAGCTGCTAAGTTTGTGGTGATTTGTTATGCAACAATAGACAATGAATTCAGCAGGTCACAATCCACTAGATGAATTTTATGACCCATTCATGAGTTGCAACCTACAAGCTGAAAAGCACAGAATTACTCAAATGAAAGCTACAAATACTTTTGGAATCTGCAGGAATGTGGCCTTGTGACAACAACGAATCTCTCAAGTATATTTGTTACAGGAAATTGAATGTGCGTGCCTAAAGAAGAGAACAAAACAAAAGTTGCATAGAAGTACTCAAAACTGTGAATCCATTTTTTTCCTGAAATAAAAGAGTCAAACCTGCAATTTTAAAAAAATCATTATAGGAGGAAAAATGATGTAGAAAGTTCATCATGGAGCCATATCTGTTAAAGTAACTAGACTTCCAAAATAAAGAAACAATAATTGGGGCATCCACAAAAAAAATCAATTGTCTTAAAAGGAGTGCAATAATAAGAATTGATCAGACTTCTAACCCACCATGGCAGAGCCTGCCAGATGTTCAATGTCATTTTCTCTTCTTTCTGGGCACAAGGAATTTCTACGTTCCCTAACACACCATGCAGATAGGTGGGTCATTGTCTAGATCTGGGCAACAGTAAGTTAGTGGGAGCGATGTTTGCCCTTTGGAGCCTAGGCTTTTTTAAAGGATTGTATTTATTTATTTTTAAAGAGAGGGGAAGGGAGGGAGGAAAATATGGATGTGTGAGAGAAATATCCATCGGTTGCCTCTCACACGCACACAAGCCAGGACTGAACCTGCAATCCAGGCTTGTGCCCTGACTGAGAATTGAACCGGTGACGTTTTTGCTCTACAGTACGACACCCAACCAACTGAGCCACAGTAGTGAGGGCTGGGGTCTGGGGTTTTAAAGAAGCAGCTTTGCCCTCTCTTTGCACTCTCTTCTGCCAGCTGGATACCGGCGGCTTTATACTATGAAAGAAGCCTAAGTCACTGAATTACCATGCTCAAGAGTGCTTCACTACCAACCAGAGGCATCCCCTTCATAGTGTTTTGTGAGAAGTAAATTTTATCATATGTGAACCATAATATTTTTTGAGCCCATTTTTAAAGGTGTGAGCATTGGTGCAACTAGTACACTTGTGTTCAACAGTAGAAGAGATTGAAGCTGTGCTTATGAAGAGCCCAGGGAAGAAAGTATAACCCAAGATTTTTTTCAGAAAATACAGGCTATATAGGAAAGATGATTTTTAAGGAGAAGCAGTACGCAAAAAAGTTTTATATAAAATATGAAGACAGAGCTGAGACCAAAGGTGTTTGTTATGTCAGTAAGTGCTAATGGTGGGAAATTAGATGTCCACATGCAAAATAATAAAGTCGGCCCCTTACCCTGCACCACACACAAACATTAACTTAGCCCGGATCAAAGACTTAAACCTAAGGGCTAAAATATTAGATTCTTAAAAGAAAACATAGGGGGAAAGCTTCATGACATTAGATTTGGCAATGATTTCCTAGATGTAACAGCAAGAACACAAGCAATAAAACAAAATAACCTGTAAATTGACAACATTAAAATAAAAAACTTCTGTGTATCACAGAACACAATGAACAAAGTGAAGAGTCAACCAATGGAGTGCGAGAAAATATTGGAAATCATATTCTGACAAGGGGTTACATATAAAGAACTCCTACAATTCAACAACAACAAAAAAGACAATCTGATTAAAAACGGGTGAAGGACTTGAATAAACATTTTTCCGAGAAAGATATGCAAATGACCAATAAGCACATGAAAAGATGCTCAACACCACTAATAATTAGGGAAATACAAATCAAAACCACAATGAGATACCACCTCACACCCATTAAGATGGCTACTATAAAAACAAAACAAAACATTGAGCCCTGGCTGGTGTGGCTCAGTGGATTGAGGGACAGCCTGCAAAAGGAGAGGTCACTGGTTCAATTCCCAGTCAGGACACATGTCTGGGCTGTGGGCCAGGTCCCCAGTTGGAGGCCTGTGAGAGGCAACCAATCAATGTTTCTCTCCTCTTTCTCACTTCCTTCCCCTCTCTCTAAAAATAAATAAAATCTTTAAAAAATGGTTAAGGTGCTAAATTTGTTATGTGTATTTTTCCATAATTAAAAATAATTTTTTAAAAACTCAAAAAACAAGGATACAAAGAATATATGTAAAAAGATATTTACATATCTTATCATAGGATATTTACATTTGTATCATTTATAATAGCAAACCGCTGACAACTTGAATATTCATCACTTGGGAAGTAAAGAAATATCCTCTCCCCACTAGAAGTAACCTCCCAGAACACCGAGATTCTTATCTGTGATCTTAATACTGTTTTCCCAGCACCTGAACATAACAAACATTCAAAGAAATTTTTGCATAAAAGAATGAGTAAAAATTCTGGTATATCCAAATTTTAATATGGTGGTCAGTAAAATATGGTGGTCATTAAAAAGAATCAGTTGGGTTTACATGTGATGACCTGGGGAAATGCCCATGATTATATTATTAAGTGATAAAAACAAGTCACAAAGTTAAATTTTTTGGTGTTTTTGTTTAATGGACAGAAAAAAGAATAACAAGATTATATGTAATGTACATTTGTGTATGCAGAAAAAATTCTTGGAGTCTTATGGACCAGGAGTTAACACCTAATCCCAGGTGGGACTGAAAGAATGGAGAAATTAACTCATTTTCACTTCTCTGAATGGTTTAATTTCGTTGGAAGGAATTGTAATTTCTTAAAACAATTAGCTTGTATTAATAAAGGCTTAAGCCCAACCAAACTCCGCTATGGGAAAGCCAGCACGTCGGAATCCTTTACACACACTTTAAAAAGTGCCCTTGACAGTTAGGTATTCTTTTTACCTAACTGTCAGGTTAGGTATTTCTTTTAGGTATTGGTTTTATTTTATTAAGTGTTTGTTGAACACCTGACAGTGTTACAGGTAAATTTTGTTCCCCGCACCCTCCCATTTGCCTCTCAGTAGTTTGCTCCGCCTGTTCCCTTCCTGCGGGTCCCTCTCCTGTCACCCCCTGACTCCTCCCGCCCGCTTATCTCCACGCTGCGCCTTCCAGCCAGAGCCGGTGGGCAGGCGCTGCTGCCGTGCGGCTACCGTGTGCGCGCTCGACCTTTGCCACTCGCCACCCTCTGTGATCTGGAGATTTGCAAGGACGGGGCCCACGGGTCCTTATTTCAGGAATGCACCCCAAAGTACAAGTTTCATCTCCAGAGGAAGGGGTCCTGGCTTGGAAGTGGAGGGGCCGGGAGCCGAAGATGAAGCGTGGGAGAAGCACCTGCACGGCGCCTCCACCACTATTAATATTAACTTTTATTAAGACGTGGCCTTTCTGTCCCAGGGCATCACGAAGCAGGGAGTCCAGGGCAGTGGTGCAAGGAAGGGAACTGGCAGGCGGAGAAGACCTGTAGTAAACTATTTCGCTGTGAGCCGACATGAAGAGGGATTCCGCCCCTCCCCCACAAACCCCAGAGTGGACGCGGACTGAGGACCTGCCCTGGAACTGCCTGCCCCTCACCATTTAAACCGGAAAGTGTCTGGAGGCTGGCGAAGGGTAGACCACGTCGGCACTTCTCTGCAGAGAGGCACGCGAAAGCGGCAGGACCCCCGGGCCTGACCTGGCTCTAGGGAAGATGGCCTCTCCCCCAACCTTTCCCCGTCGCGCGCCGCCCCTTTCGGTGGCTGCAAGAAGTAGCTGGGGACGAAAGAAGTGGCCGCAGCCGAGGAAGGTGGACGAGTGGAAGGCAGTTCGTTCGCACCCGCAGTTTCAGGCGATGCTTCCTGCCACCGACCCCCGTTCTTGCGCTCTGCCAGGGGCCGAAGAAGCAGCCGCGGGGTCTCCCTGAGGAGCTGCCCCCGGCCGGCTGTCCCAGCTCAGCCCTCGGACTCCTCGAGCGGCTCTCACGTCCGCGCTGAGGTCTTGGGACTGAGCCCTTCGCCGCGGAGTCGCGGCCGCTCCGCCCGCTTCTCTGGAGCAGCAGCGCCGCCTGCCGGACACCTCTCGCTGGCTGGAGCGCCGAGCAGACCCAGACCGGCCCGACCCCCGCGGCGCCGCTGGGAGGTGAGCTGAGCGCACCGACGCTCCGGTCCGCCCCCAAATCTAGTCCCTCCAGCCCGGCCGCCGCCTCGGGCGCTCTGCTCCTCCGGGTGGAAGCCCCGCCGGGAGCTCCTTATCCGGGCCTGCCGACACCCGCGGCCCGGGTTCTCCCCACCTTCCCCACCCACAGCGGGGCGCGCCCTTTAAACATCCTAGGACGTTTAACTTTAATGACAAGAGCAACCGCTGACGCCCCGCCGTTCCAAAGAAAAAGAAAGTGCCTGTGATCTCGAGTCGCGACCTCTGCGAGCGCAGGCTGCGTCCCGCGCGCCAGGCGGGGACGGGGAGGGGGCCTCGCCAGGGCTTCTGCCGGCGGGCGAGGCTCCCGGAGCCGAGGCCAGGAGGCGGGGCCCCTTGTGTGTACCCACGCAGCGCCCCCACACCGGGAAACGCCGCAGGTCCCAGACCGCAGCCAAGACGTGGCGCGGGCGGGCCAACAGCCCGACGCCAGCTGAGAGCCGAGGGGTCAGGTGGTGCGCGGGCCGGCGGTGGGTTCTGGTGCCCTTGGGGAGAACCCACAAGCCTGAAGCCTTAGGAATCATCCATCTAGGCCGCAAGGGAAGAGGGAGGCCTCTGTCACCTGAGCTCTGTCTTCCCTAATGGCTGGGTCACGCGCAGATGCCTTTTATTTTTATTTTTAGTTTTATTTTTATTGATTGATTGGAGAGAAACATCAATTTGTTGTTCCACTTATTTATTCATTCATTAGTTGATTCTTGTATGTGCCCTGCGAGAGTGGAACAGCAACCTCACCATACGGGCGACGCTCTAACCAACTGAGCTACCCTGCCAGGGCAGCAGCCCTGTGATGTCTTAGTGCCAGGCCCAATGCCTCTTCCAAGCCTGTATTAGACAGCTGGCCTCTTTGGGCATGAGCAAATTTTTCTTTTATTTTTTTCTGTCTAAAACATTCAAAGATTCAAATCCAGACAGTACTTTCTCTGAGATAGAGGTGGCAGGTGGGAATAAATGAAAAGTTTCTGCCAAGGAAACAGCTTGCTGCTTCTCTGCTTTGTCTGGCCTTAGATTTGCAAAGGCTTACTCAGTACTTTCAAGACCTTTCTAAAACTGTACCTACCAACTTGGTTGGTGTAGCTCGGTGGATTGAGTGCAGGTCTGTAAATCCAAAGCTCACTGGTTCAGTTCCCAGTGAGGGGACATTCCTGGCTTGTGGGCCAGGTTCCCTGTTGGGGGCATGTGAGAGGCAACCACACATTGATGTTTTTCTCCCTCTCTTCCCCTCTCTCTAAAAATAAATAAATGAAGTCTTTTAAAAAATCAAAATCAAAACTGTGCTTACTGAACAGATGCAGGTGGCATGGTCACTAGTGATTTACTTCATTTGGTCATTTGTCCTTTTAGCTCTCAGTTCTGGCCAAGGATCCACCCAAGAGAAGCAATCCTAACGCTGGGTGTACATTTAAAGACTCTAACCCAGAAAAAAGAAATAAATGTTTTATTTCTTAAGAAATGGTTTTCTTTGGACTTAAGATCATGATCAAGAACTGTATCTGAATAGCATATAATGTGTGTAACAATGTCACTAACAGATTTCCAAATGCATAAAGATGGTTATATGAAATTCATATGTATGGTGAAAATTATAACAGGAACAAATGAAAATAATTAAAGGATTTGGATTTCTGGAGTTTACATTATTTTCAATAAAGTAGCATGAGGGGAAACATTGATCAGTTGCCTCTAGCATGCTGCTGACCTGACTGGAACAGAGTAACCTTTTGGTTTTCAGGGACAGCACCCAACCCACTGAGCTACTCCAGTCAGGGTTGCCTGCACTCTTCTGTATTGCTGTTTATTGGATGATGGGTCTCTGATTCTCAGTTAATTATGACTTTACTCTGTTTGTTTCTGGCAATGCACATAAAAAAATGGGGGGAGAGACTGCAAATAGAATCTAATTATGGTGAGTTTTGTTTTGGTTGTTTTTAATACATTAGGTACACAGAGTTAAAGAACAATACACTGTGTCTTTCATGAGTAAAAGACAGAGCCTGCCCAGGTCATTTTTAACAACTTCTAATCTGTGGTTTAGGTACTTAATCTCTGTTGCTGATTCTACTAATCAAGAATAAGTCAAAATTATTTAAGTGCTACACAACAAGTCCTTGTATATTTGTACTTTAGTCCTCACATTGTTTTTCATTGTTTGCTTTCCTGAGGTTGGAGAGGAATTTATCAACTACCGCTTGTATAAAACCTATTATTGTCACACTGCAGATACCGAGTGTTATGATAGCAGACTGTCAACCCTGGAAGTTCTGAGATAACACGTGAACAGTTAGAAAAGAATTCCTTTCCTAGAAGTTAAAACACAAGTATTAAAATGCAGGAATGCCTGGGTTCCTATCAATAAAATACTGGATATATAAACCCAATGCATGACCTGAATATTATTTTTAAGTAAATGTGAGTGTGTGAAGGAACCATTTGCTTATTATTTGACCTCAGGGAACTCTTCTTCATGAATCAAAACTGGTTGTGTTCTAGTTTGTGGATTAGATCTCTAGGACAGAATTGCCAGGATCCTGCAGAAAGAAGAACAAACTGGTCACTTAACTTTGGGGCCCTGGTAAGTTAGTTGATATTATCTATATTCACTGAAATTAATGACAAATTCCAATTTGGAAAAGCTGTTGTTAAAACAAATGTAATGCTTGGGTACTAGAGACATAGTAGCCAAAGTTTTCTAAGCAATTGCCTTCACCTTCTCTAAACTGATTCTTCAAGGTAAATGTTGGTATAACCTCTGTAACTGACAGATTCTACTTTCCTTGTTTGGAATTTGAGAGGTTATTTCCCCCCTCGATCCAATTTCATAACCTTGAAATAAGTAGTGATATAAGATATATTCTCTCCAATTTGTAGCTAAGTAAATTTAGAGATTGTTTTGGCCCAGTATCACTCAGTTCATCCCAGTTATCAATGAAACCTGCTCAATTTCCTAACTCATAGTCATCTTATTAAATAAGAAGAGTAGAGAAGAAAGAAAAAAGGCAAAGGGATAAATGACTAAATGTAAGAGTTATGGGGATTGAAAGTTTATATGGTATAAAAGTGATTTAAGAAAATAATTTAAATTTTAACTTAAATACTTAAAATAGCAAAATAAAGAGTATGAAATTGATTTTGAGATGCTTGGATGGAAATTGTTTCAGAATGAAGAAAGTTCTTGAAAGTGCCCTGGTAGATTATAAAGAGGTTACATTTATAACTACATTTTCAACTGATCTGTCTCCTAAGTAAAACTCTAAGTGGGCACATATCTTCTGGTAGATGAAAGCGCCAGTAAGCTATGCAGATCAGCAATCACCCTCACATCTGGAATGTTAGTGCTTTGTCACTTGAGATTTTATGCAGACTCTGACACTGTGGAAACAAGAGAAAACAGACTCGAGGCTATTTTGAAGTAAGCAATGAATGCACTAGAAACAATTCTGGGAATGGGGTTAATCTATTGTGATTGGAGACCTTATCCTTGCTCCGAGTTTCTTTGGAAGGACCCTTGAGCACTTTGCAGAGAAGATGGTTCATGATAAAAAAGAAGGAGCAGCTGTAATTATCAAGATCTAATCATATGTGTATGCTTACATTATTACCTCATTTGGTCTCCATATTACAGATGCAGAAGTGGTGGTTCAGAGCTTGTGATCCCCCCAAGGTCATTCAACTTGTAAATAGCAGCCTGTCTCTAAAACCATGTGAAAACAATGTCCCTAAAAATCATATAATCTCTTCTTAAGATTCTGCAGCTGAGATTTTCTTCATTTCAGTATTCTTTTACTTTTTCCTGAGTAGTTGTGAATAACAGCAGGAATATTGCTGTTATAATATATTCAGATTTCTATTTAAGACTGGTTTTCTTCACTAGCATAGGTGGCTTACCAGATACTACCAGAAAGAAGTTAAAATCATTGAAACTTTTACTGCCTTCATCAGCAGTACATCTTGTTAACTTTATTGGATGAATATTGTAAAGCCATGAATTGTTCACAGAAAAAAAAAATAAGACTCAGGGTGATTTCTTTCCATATATACTTTTTTTTCCACATGAGTTACACAACGCTGGTACTACCCCCTCTCCTTGTTTATCTTTTCAGTCGTTGTGTATATTAGTATACTCAAACTACTGTAATTTTTTAAGAAAACATCTTGTGCAAAAAGACCCTTTAGAGTGGTGGATATCTCCCCTGCGCCAAATTTGCTTTTCTTAAACATTGAACAGATCCAGGAATCTCCTGCGCCTGTCTTAGTTGAACTTTGTTTTCAAAAGGCCCGCGGCAAGAGTGGGGAAATCTCGCCGGACCCAAGTTCGGCAGCGGCTGGGGTGGGAGAGGCGCTGGAGCAGGCACCTTCACCCGGGGTCAGAACCCCGTGCCTTTCCTGGTCTGCTCCGGAGGTGGCCCGGAGCTCAGGCCTTGGCCCAGCTCTTCCTGGGGCGCCTACGCCCTCTGGCGGCCGGAGCCGGGACTAGAGTGCCTGAGAGCGAGGGATTGCGGGGTGCTCCACGCCGGCGCTCCGCTAGGGGCGCCCGCCCGCGGGATTCAACCTGCCAAATACCGTCTGCGGGTCGCGGCCCCGACCCCCGCTGGGTCTCCCCGAGCTGCTCTGCCCGCTCGCGCCCCGAGCCCCTGTTCCGGGCTCGCTCCGGGGGAGCTGTGCTGGCGTCTGAGCGCGGTGGCCCCGCGTTGCGGGCGCGGGCCCGCATTTCTTTCTGTGGCTTTCAAGACCGGCGGGCGGCGGCGGCCCGAGCCGGGTGCGGGCCCTGCGGGGCGCTGAGCGCCCCTTCCTGGCCCGGAAGCGCCCGGCGCAGCGGACCTGCCACCCGCTTCATAGCCGGGCCGGCCGGGAGGAGGAAGAGCTAGTAATCGCCGGCGGCGGGACAATGCCGACTTTTGAACCTCTAACCACTAAGCAAACAACCCTTGGGCTCTCGCTCCAACGTCCAAACAGGGTTTATTGACAGGTGTTTCACAGCAACGCATAGCAACCGCGGCGGCGGCGGAGAGGAGGCGGGCGTGAGGGCGCCGCCCGCCTGGGCTCCGGGCTCCCGCAGCGGCGCCCGGATACCCCGGGGGGACCCCCTGCTCAGCAGACCCCACCCCGGCTTCTCCCGCGGGCAAGGCGGCCCCGCACTGGCCCTCGCACTCAGAGGCTCAGCCACCAGAGCCCTTTTCCCAACCCCGGAGTGCAATGCGCCACCCGGGAAGACCACGGGATTGGGGAGGTGCTGGAGGGGGCGGTTATATCTCCAAGCTCTGCTCATCCTCCCCAGCCCTCAGGGCACCTCCTTCCTCTGTGAAGGCGCTGAGTGGGGCTCGAAAGACTTGTGGGAATACTGAAATCGAGGGCGAAGTCCTGCCCAGAGCGGCCAGCTCAGCGGCTTCCACAACCAAGAACCACAAGGACAACAGCCAAGTCCCCAGCGAATCAGCTGGATAACAAGCAACCATCACTAAAAGGATCTTCTTATACTGGTTCTTGAATTCTTGTTTATGGGGGTAGGTGAGACGAGGGCGGTGGGATAAGGAAACTGCGTGGGACAGGGCAAGAGGTGGAGCCAGAAAGGGCTCACGTCAATGCCTGGCCATTAACAGGAGACCACATTCATGGAAATATTCCCTGGGAAATCTGAAAATAAAATCATTGTACTCAATGTTCATGTTTAACTAGCTGGTTTGTGAGGCATTCTTAGGAAGAAGAAAACCACTGTTGAAGGAAATGTTTGCAACTGACTTTGGGTGAATTTGATGAGATGCTATGAAGGGGTCTGTGACACCCCCCCCCCCGCCCCAAAACTCATTGCAGCTGGGGAGCTACGGCCCATTCAGATATGCATTTTGCCCAAAGGCACACCCAGGGGAAACACATATTTCACAATCCAAGGCTGGGCTCAAGCTTGGGGGCAGGGAAGGTCTCAGAACCTTTTTTTTTTTTACTTCTGACGCTCTGGGGTAAAATGAGGTCGTCCAGATAACCTTCTCCACCCCGCCCTGATTTTGCTAATTCTCTTTGGCAAGTAGAAAAGATTTTTCCTTTCTTAAAAAAAATAATAATTCTGGAAAAACTCTGAAAACAATAAATACAGAATCTGAAATATGGAAAGTTCATTTATCTTTTTTCTTTTTAGAAAAAAAAATTCAACTGTGTTCAAACATCCCCACTTCCCTTCACCATATCACTTCTCTCCCCATGGATCCAGAAGGCTTTTCAAGGACTGTCCCAGATGCTACACAGACCAACAACTCAAACAGCAGCAACAACAACTCCCCTTCTTCATCAGCCCCAAGATTGTGAAAATGACAGGAAGTCCAGGTCGGCTCTGGCATTTATAGCACTGACATACATTCAGCCCAGAGAAGCTCTGGTGACAGGTTTGCTAAACAAGGTCCAGCCCTGGGCCCCCTTGCCAGGCCTAGAGTCCAAAACCACCCCCACACACCATCCACCGCACACACACCAGCCAAGCCTTTTCTGATCTGGGGAGTGAAGAGAAGAAAGACAAAGACAAAGACCTGGGGGGTCTGCAGTCTTTGGTCCGTCCAGGTTTCTATCTTAGCTGTCTCTAACTTCTGTAGTTTAAACCTGCCCTTGAGGCGGGAGAGGCCAGCTGGTCATTGGATGGCAGTGAGTAGGCAGTAGCCATCTCGGCTCTAAGCACTGGTGTTCCCCTGAGTTCCTCTCTCCCTTCAGCTCCAACCAGAGATGCATCCTGAAGATTTTGGAGGTACAGAGCTGGGGAAGCGGGGCTGAAAGCCTGGTCTGTTTAGCCAGCACCGCTTCTGCCAGCACTACATGAAATCCCAGTGGTCATCACTTCCTGTATCCTTCCTGGCAGTCAGACCAAAAAAAAAGTCAAAATCTGGGACAATGTCTTCCTTGAGGGCCCAGACCCCGCTTGTCTTTACTCCTGGCCCCCATTTTTCCTCTGAGAGCTGGATAAATTGGTGCCTGCTATACGTCTGTAGGCAGGAGGGGAGGGCTCTCTCCTGAGGATTCAAGCAGAGTCCTTGCTCCTCACGGCTCAGTCTGGAATCGCTCTGCTGCTGCAGGCCACTGTTGGTCACTGGGTGACAGCAGAGTTCAACACCCCTCCAGTTGGCCCCAGAACCCCAGGGACAGAGCCTGGCACAGAACCCTGCAGGGTAGACACAGGACTCAGGGGCTCTGGGACACTTCTCAGAGGACCTGGCTGGGGCTGGGGAGGCTGGGCTGCAGGCGGAGGAGGCTGCTGCTGCTGCTGCAATTTCTTCTTGTTGATTTTCCTTTCCTTTGCTCTGCGGTTCTGAAACCAAATTTTAACCTGGAAATGGACAGGTGGATAAAACAGAAGATGGTGAAGAAGAGGATGTGGGTAGGGGGGAGAACCAGTATCAGCACTGGCATCCATATTTTTCTTGCCAACTAAAGAAATGCCTCTCTTAAGCAAGGACCCCCAAACCCTCTCAGCCTTTCATGGGATATCTCTATAACAGCCCACTCCTGGAGCCCCTCCCAAGCCCAATTCATCACCCCGAGAAAAGAGCCTCCCCCCATTCACCTTGTTCCCCAGGTTTCTTTCCAAAGCAGCCTTTATCTACAACTCTACTAGGAAAGTTCAGAGTCTCAAAACCAAGGAAAACAGAAGCCACAAGGACCTTTCTGTACCAAGCAAGAGGAAGCCAGGGCCGGATGGACTTCATATGACAACCTTTGGCCCCTCAGAACGAAACTAAGAAGTAATATTCCTCACCTTGGGGCAGAGAATGAGATTTAATGTGAGCTTCCTGGCTGTGAATTTGGCCTATTTTTTCTAGACCCTATAGAGAGTTCATGAGCCAAGCCTCACCCATCTAGTTGTAGTTTTTATGGGCAGGGATTGGGGTCTATTAATTTTTTTTGCAGGTACAGTGACCCAAATAGAATTCTGTACTAAACCAATGCTGCTTTTTCTTACATCGCCCAGGCCCATCAAAATAGAAAAATAAATATTCAATATCATCAAATAAGACAACTACAGGTGGAAAAAGCCTTTTCTTTCTTTCCTTTTTAAGCATCCAGAAGGAAAATGCTCTCCATCCTGCTCCTGTAATCTGCAGTCTAGCTTGTAACTCTCCCCACGCGACTCCCAACCCCAGGCAGTGACCAGGTGGGGAGAGAGAAGGGCAGCTCCCACCTGCCTCTCGGAGAGCCCCAGGGTGGCGGCCAGCTCGGCTTTCCTCCGGATGGTGATGTAGCGGCTGTAGTGAAACTCCTTCTCCAGCTCTAGCCGCTGGTGGTCCGTGTACACCACCCGGTATTTGTCTTTCGTCCTGGTTTTCACTGGAGGAAGGAGAAGTCAGAGCTGAGAACTACAAGGCAGCCCATCAGTCATGGGTAATGACAAACCTCCCTAACCGAAGGGCCATTTCTCTTCCTCCACCGCCCTGGGGGGCCGGGGTTTGGCCGGTCCCTGCCAGCTTGACAAGACCCCCCCCCTCCCAAGAGGGCCCTGGGGGGAGGGTGTGGGGCTCTCCGGGACACTAAACTAACCTTGGGGTTAAGTGGTTTTTAAAAACTAAGAAAAACTAAAACTTCTACACACAGAAGAAAGCAGAACCCAACCTCCACTTTGGTGAACCGATATGGTACTGGAGCTGGCTAGGGAAAGAGAACAGGAGAGAGAATCCAGACCCCAGGGAATATTCAGGTTTTCAGGCCCACCAGAAATGAAAGCCCACCTAAAAACATGGGTATGTATTAGTAGCGGTGGAGGGGTGGAGGTTACTTTCTGTTTGCTTTATTAGAAGTGCAAAGGGGGGGCAGGCGCTCACAGGTTCCCTCAAGTCACCAGAATCACCCCCTGGCACCCTAGGGCCCCCCACCCCCACCGCCCGGCAGGAACTCTGAGCGGGGGTCTGGCGGGCGGAGCAGGCAGAAAGCCCCGCCTGCTGGGAGCACTGTAGATGCCTGGTGGAGCCTGGTTTGGCATTTCCCACTCTTTTTTAAATCCCCCTTTATTTCTGCCTCAAACCCTGCAGAGCTATCCTGACCAGGGACCCTTATTCACTGGGTTGAGTCAACATATTAAACCTCGGATTGATTGTTTTACTGAAGGGTCTTGACAAATGGTGCCGCCTCAGTTGGAGCAGACCCGAGACTGGCGTCTCCACCGCATCTGTCCTGAGTCAACCCCCGGCAAAGCCCTGGCCAGGCTCCGGTCTTCTGGCAGCAGAGCGGTCCAGTCGCCCAGTGCCCAGTCCGACAGAAAGATCTAAAGGGTCTCGGAGCTGCTCGGAGGTGTTTAATGCCCCGCAGGCCGACTTTGTTCAGGTAAAACCCTTTGCAAAGCACAACAAAAGCGCCCTGGGAAGATACAGGCTGGATCAGAGGAACTCCCCCAAGCCTCTGAAAGGGGAACACAGTCGCAAACAATGCCGGACAAGGCGATCTTATCAAAGAAAAGCCCTTTCAATGCCTTAATAACAACCGCATTCTGTTTGAATTACCACTACTGAGCAAATGGCGGCCCCTGCTTTCATCCCCCTCCCCGCCAGGCGCATTAACATAAACACCGCCCGGCAGGCGCATTTGAATGGGCGCTGCGGCCCCGACCCCGCGCCGGCAAAGAAAGCGAGGGGAACTAACACGTCCCGAGGGACTTCCTAGAGGTAGGCGCGTTCCCGCGCGCTGCCGCTTCCCAGGTTACCACTCGAGGTTGCCACTGGTGGTCGCACCTTTTTACAGATGAGAAAACTGAAAATCAGACTAAGTCGGGCAGATAGAAAAGGTGCGCCTGGCACCTCCGTCAGGTTGAAGCTACAAAACACACCTCCAGGATTGGGGAGCGGGACGCAAAGGAGTCGTCCGAGCCCAATTCCCCAGCAGTCATACGCCTTGGGGTGCTCGGGGGCCACTGTTGCTCGGCTGCTGAATACCCCGGAGGGGCTGGGAAACGCGGTGACCAGGAGGACCCTTTGCGCGCCGCGGCCCGCGCCCAACGGCCTTGCAGGCGCCCCTCACCCCCTGGGAACCAAAGAGGGGGCTGGAAGAGGGGAGAGATGAGAGGGACTTGCCAGAATTCATTATTGACTGCGAAAGTCACCACCCTCTTTCCGGGCCCTAAAAGAGACAATGCAGGGCTGGGAAGGTGTATATCAAAGCGGACCGGGCCGAGTACCGCCCCCTCGCCCCTTGACAGATGAAGCTCCGCAGAGAAGCCGGGGTCCAGCCGGCGGGCCGCGGCCTCCCCACATTAACATCATAAGGGCGCCGGGCGCCGACTGCGGCCTTGCCACCTTGGCGCGGGACTTCACAGCGACCTCTCATCTGCTGACCTCGAGGCCCGGGCTCCCGCGGTTCCCCTCCCTCTCCCACACCTCTGCGCTCTCCCGGGATGCGTCAAAGGTCTCCCTTAGGCCGTTGGGTCCCTGCCAGTTGCGCCCCTGGCAGGCTCTGGAGAGAAGGCCTTCTTTGGGCTTGCGCTGTATTCCGACCAGGGAGCCTCCTCTAGGGGAAGGGACCAAGCAGAGTCTGCGAGGCTGGCCTTGTGGCCTTCCCACCCGAAAGACACCGGCATGTGCCCAGTGACGCAGAAACCGATCCCCAAAGACAGCCCCCAACGGCTGCTCTGATTTATACGGCTGTAATTGGCTATAAACCTCTTCGAAGTGGCCATAACCTGCATGCAGCCGGGCTGGGGCAGAAAAGAGGGAAGAGAGAAAAGCGGAAGTGCAGAAGGCTGGGAAGACTTCTGGAGTAAAAAGGCGACGCCAAAAGGACTCTCCGCAACAAAACTCTTCTCCCTTCCTTCCCACCTTGACCCACATCCCTACACCTGAAGGGGCAAACCCCGAACCAACGAGCCCCACAGTCTGGCAAACCTAGGATCTTTGCAGGAACATCTCCTGAGCGAGCGTCTAGACCGTCTGCGTGCGCGAGCGCTTGCACACACACACATGCCTAGATCCTTGATTCAGAACGAACGATCCTTGTCTAAAGCTGCGGCTGAATCCGCATCAAGGCTTCCTCTTTCCCGAGGGTTCTTACCTCCAGCTTCAGACTGAATAACCCCGTTGCAGATCAAAAGTTCAAAGACCGGGGCGCGCCCCCTTCACCTTAGCTCCTGTGGCCAACATCTCCTCTTCAGACACAGCACCTCTGCCCGATCTCCAGACTTGCTGTAGCTCGGGTCCCTTGAGTTGACCTGAATGGCTAGACCTGGACCCACGCGCCGCTCTCCTGGCCCCCCGGCCACCTCTCTTCCTGAGTAGTCAGATGAGGAAGGAGGGCATGGAGACCTAGGGTAGACCGCCCCGGCGGTGGAGTTCGACGCCCCCTCTTCCCGGTGGCTAGAAGCCGCGCACCGAGTGGGAGCGGCGGCAGCAAGTGGGGAGGACACGATCCACTCAGTACAGCCAAGCTTCGCCTCTGCCTTAAACTGAGCCAGATGTGTAAGGTCAAAACATTCACCCCAGACCCTCACCAGCCTAGAAGCTAGAGAAGCCCCGAGGGCCGGAGTTTCCTGACGTCGTCTCCCCGACCGTCCCTACTGGCGCCGAGCCCCCAGCAGCCCCGAACGCCCGGGTGCGCACGGGATGCGCGACCAGCCTAGCAGCCGGCGCCAGGTCCGCGCCTCCCAGGGCGCCCTCCCGCCGGGCGCGCCGCCGCTCACCTTGGCTTCCGAGGGACTGCTGCGCCGGCTTCCGCATCCACTCGCACAGGTTCCGCCGCTGGCCGCCGGGGGACAGCTGCTCCGCGGCAGCGGTGGCAGAGGGCCCGGGAGGGCCGGGGTTGAGAGTCTGCAGCAATCCTGAGGCACAGGAAGGTGCCGCGGGCGGGTGGTGCGGGTGATGGTGCGGGTGGTGGTGAGGATGGTAGTCGGTGGGGCTGCTGTAGCCCATGGCGGCAGCCGGAGAGCCCCCGTTGAGCCCGTGTGCCACGGCATTGGCGGCGACTGCGGCGCCACCCGGCGCGTAACCGTTCCAGTCCTCCCGGAGTGGGGCTCCGTAAGCTGCGGGCCAGGACGGCCCTGGGGACTGAGCATTGTCCAAGTTCGCGGCGGCCGCGGCGGCGGCCGCCACGTGATAGCCGCCGTAGTCCGGGTACTGCGGGGGGCTGACGAAGTTCTGCGGGGCCAGGTTGAGGCCGCCAGAGTGGCGCACGGAGCTGGGGTACATGCTCACGTCCTTGTCCAGGAGGTAGCTCACGTACATGGTGGCGAAGGCCGGACAGCCAACCTCACCATGCTGCCTGGGGACTGACGCTGGGGACTGCCGCGGGGCGCAAAAGGGAAAGGTCTCGGGGACGCGAAGAGCCGTGGGTGGCTGCGCCCCAGCCTGCGGTGCTCAGCCGGCTACTCGCGGCGATTCTGCCTCTAAGGCAGTCCCTCCCACTAACCTGTCTCCTCCCTCCCTCCCTCCCTCCCTCCCTTCCTTTCTTCCTTCTTTCCTCCCACCTCCTTCCCACTAAGCTGCAGAGGCGGGGAAGACTCGCCACAGGCTGGCGTATGGAGCCCAGAGCCCGGGGCCCGGCAGCCTTACGTGATTAACAAGTGTTTACAGGACTTTATTAGTAATCACACAGACACCAATGGCTGGAGACGTCTAGGCGCTGCGCGCACCCCGCGCACAACCCTACGAAACGTGATTTGCATTTTAAAAGATAAGGGGGGAGGGGGCTCCCGAGATGGCAGCGACTTGATCACAGCTAAATATCCAAACCTTTATTGTTAAGAACTTCCTCCTTCCAACATGGTGCACTTTAACCTCCAATTTCAAAGAACGAAATCAAGAAACTTACAAAAGAGAGGGGGAAGAGCTGTCTCCGCGATATCTGGACTTGAAGACTAAGGAGTTGTGTTTATGCAAAGGCCGGGGGGGTGGGGGTCGGGTCGTCATATTCCAAGAGTAAAGGGAAGCCATTGCTTTGATGACGAGGTTTCTAACCCACCCAGGAGGTGAAGAGCGAAGCCGGAAGGCAGGCTCAGGTTCCTTCCCGCTCTGCGTCCCTGGCCAGAACGATGGCGCGCCCCCAACAACTGTCATCGCTGATCATTGATTTTCTTCCCCAAGGAAACCACTCGCCCCTCGCCCTGCGCAGGAGATAAAGTATGACCCTAGCTACAGGCTGCATCTCCGAGTTCATCTAATATTTGGGATTTAAGTTAAAGCAATTTTTAAGTAATTGCACTTAAGATCAAAAGTCTTTACTACAAACCAAACGAGAAATCAGGCTAGTGGAGGGCAGTAATGGCGCAGGAGGTTGCCGGGGTGCAGATACTGGTCACCCTGTGTTTGTGAAAATTCAGCGAGCTACACTTTTAAGTTTACCATACTTAAATAAGGGGTTAAAAATCAAGGAAAAGGAGCCTAGAATGTCTGCTAATGTGTACCTAAGTCCTAAAAGCACTCTTTCTTTTACAAAGTAAAACATTCTTGACAAAATTATTTTTCATCTGGGAGGGGATGGTAAGGGAACCCTGGCCCATTACTAGTGGTTGCTTCTGAAAAGCTCAGAGTGGGGAAGGGTTGAGAAAGGATCCTTGCTTTTGAAGCGCTGTGTCCAAGGAGCCAGGGACTGGAAGTGGAGGCCGTGGGGATCTCTGCTGCAGGGCCTGGCTGGGGATCTGCACCAACAGGAGCACAGGCCCAGGAGATTCCGCTCTCGGTTTAGTGCCCACAGGGAGAGGGCCGAGGTCACCGCCTGCCTTCTCTCCCAGTGCAGATGGCAATGCCGCAGGAGGATTCGCAGGGCTGGTTCGGGAGTCAGTGCAGGCTGACTGGGTGGCTTCGCACCTGCTCTGGAAAGGGCGGGCGCTGGCCACTCTCTTCCAGATCTGCACTTGGCTCTCATTGTCAAGCACTCTCTGGAATTTGTCATTTCATGTTGTCATCTCTGGAGCCCTTTCCAGTGCCTTTTTTCTCCCCGATCCTCACCTCTCCCTAGATCCAGAACAAAGCTGGTGTTGTCATGCTCTTCATTTAACAGATGATACCCACCAAGCTTCGTGGTGCAGAGACACCAGGCCCAGGCAGGTTCAGGGCTTCTCGGGATCTCCCGCTTGCTGGTCCCTCCCATTCTTTGTGTTTCCTAAGGAAGAAGGTTAAATCTGAGGGTGGGTGGGGAACAGCAAGCTGAGGACTCAAGAGGCAGGAGATCCATCCACGTGGACAGACCCCTGGGCCCAGACAGCTGAGTGTCATCGGGACCGCTCCAGAAAAAAAAGGAAAATACGTTGTGAGCACCATCACAAAAGCCAAGTCACTGAATGTGGCGTGAGTGTGAAAGGGGTGTCTGCAGTCCTGATGGGGCCGGAATGTGAGAGCTTAAATGATGGGCACTGCAGACTTTTGATCTAGTAAACATCTTCCTCCTCTTCCTGCAGACACAGTCCCTCCTTCCGTCCCCCACACACCCCTCCCAGCCCTCAAGCTCTGGAAGCCAGCCGAGGCACAGTCTTCAGCCTGTGTCTTCGGAATGTGGGCATTCTTTGTAACAATCACTTTATTGGGGACAGCCATCACCTCCACCCTGCGGTGGCCACTTCCTGTGTTTTTATGGCCCGGCTGCCAGCCACTGGCTAATTGTCCTGCCTTTCCAGCTGTGTCTCTGTGCTCTGGCCTAGAGAAAGGGCTCTGGACTGCCCACCCAAATGTTTTGGGGGTGGCCAGAGTTGCTCTGGCCGCAGGGGTCATGCCTAGCCCCAGAACTGGCCAGACTTCAGGCAAACCTTAGGCTCACTTGGGGTTGGAGGGCTAGAGAAAGGAAATAATTGTGAAAACCAATCAGTTTCCTTCCTGGAAAAGGGGGCCTGTGGTAGCAGCATGGCCCCACCCATGAGCCTTGGGTCTAAGCTGTTGGGTGAGGGAAAAGGAAACCAATAGTGACAAGCTCCACGGAGTGAAATTGTCCCCTCACATCTAAGTGCACCGCGGTGGTGGGATGGTGGAGCAATCTGAAAAGGGTGGAGGTGTTCTTTGCAATCCTGATGGCTTAGCCTCTGGCAGGTCTTTGTCAGGTGCTTAATCTAAGGCCTGCTGTGAATAGGGCAGCTCCTCCAGCCTCTGGGTGCAGGTGTGTGGCCCTGGGGGAATGCAGGTGCTACCTGCATTAGGGCCCCAAGCAGTGCTTTCTCTAAGGTGCTTGACAGCTTTCTCAGAGCCTTTTGGCCTGAGCTGAGAAGCACCCAGCGAGGTCATCCCCAAGCTTGCTGCTCAAGGCTCCCTCCAGCTAGTACCTCTGGTCCCCAACTGGCTGCCCCACCAGAGAAGCCTTCAGCAAATCATTCTGGAAGAAGCCAACTTATTTTGAGAGCTTGGGGCTGGACTTGGCCCGGAACTGAAGCTATGGTGGTCCCATGGAGTAAGGGCTAGAGAAGGCTTTTAAAGGCAAAAAAGGTGAGAAGAGGGACCCAGGTAAATAAAGTGTTAGGAAGACTACATGGGAAGCCATGACTCAGTTATCAAACGGATTTCTCTGTGTTCCTGACGTTGTAGAGGCCATTCTACGTTCCTCAGAAAGGGTCGGGGCTTGCAGAATCCAGCTTGGTGGCAAGGGCAGGGGGGCAGAGGGGGATGGGAAGCAGGAGGCTCCGGAAGGGGCGGGCTGTTTCTCTGGGCAGATGAGACTCTCCTTGAATCCACAGATCATTGACAGGGCTCCCTCCCTGCTCAAAGGTCCCCAGTGTTTGCCCCACCTTGGGGGACCCTGCCTTCCCCCATATTTGTGGTTCCTGGAAACTACGGAGTCTGTGGTCCTTGTAACCTAGATAGGGCGGGCCGGCTCTATCAACCTTCACGGGCAAGTCTACTCTCCAAATACCTGTTAAGATCAAGGAACTTATCCAAATAACGCACCATTCCCAACTCCCTCTCCACCCCTGCACAGGAACTCCTCACCCTGCACTGACATGAGTCTCCAGGATAATTAAGGGAGAGTGAGAAGGAAGAAAACGTCTGATAAAACTGTTCTGCTTGGCAGTATATACCGCTGCGGGAAAGTGACTCAAACTTCACCGGAGTTTAGGGAGTCCCTCAGCCATTGCATCCAGTCAGCACCCCCACACACATACAAAGGAAGGCTTGATAATGGTTGGTTTGACCCCAACAGCCCCACCTTAGCCTGCCACAGCACACTCAGCTAACCTCCCTGAAAAGGAAATGGATCCGAGTGCCCTCTCTCTGGGGCCTCCCCAGAGTCCACCGTCTGCTCAGCCCCATTAAGCCATGTGGAGCCCAGCGTGTTCGTCCTGAAAAGTAGAGAGGGGCCACAGCCACCCAAAGTTGCCCAGGAGCAGGTCTGTCCCTGCCCGTTGGAGTCAAACTGAATGTCTGGTCCTCTCTACCTAAGGAAAAGTTCTTGAATTTGTAGGAAGTCATTGGTGGCCTCAGGGACTGGGGTCCCCACAATACGGAAAACAGCTGCCTTACTCTTGTCATGGAGGTGCCACCAAGCATTCAGATCAAGGCAAGCAATACTTCTTTTCCTGCTCTTCTATCCAAGGTATATTCTCAAAGCCGGGAGAGCTGGGAAAATAAAGAGTCCCGGGGAAGAGCTTGGAATTTGGGGACAGAAATCTGGTTTGGCTCCCAAGAGAGAGGGACTTGGGTTTCTCACCACAGAGGAAAACCCTTGATGCTGGGAGAACAAGGCTCTCAGGCCAGCAGTGGCTAGAGGCTATCACAGCCTTCAGTTCCCATTTGTTCACTCACCAGTGCCTCCTGCTTACGGCCTTTGTTTAGCATATGAAAATATGTTCCTAGGAAGCCCTACACAGTAGGCTTTATGGGACTGTGAGAAGGGGCTCAAGTAAAGGTTCAGCTCTCCTTGGGTCACTGGTCCCATTGGAAAGCTACTCTTCCTAGAGAGGAGACAGGGGACTTAGTGTCTGTGTAGCCCTTCCATTTTACAAAGTAGAAATCTGAGGCCCAGAAAGGTTAGGTGACTTTCCCAAGATCACACAGCTAATTATTTCAGTCCCTAAAATTAAATGAGTTGCTATAGTGCAGCAATTTTTTTCTGGGTGCCACAAGAATTTTTAAAACATGCAATACCTGACTATTTAGTCAGGGTCACTGACCTCTTTTCCTGTAGATAGTCAAATTAAGAAAGAAAAAGACAACCGGCAACACAACTATAGCCATCAGATTGGCAAAAAATATACTTTTTTTTTGGTGTGCTGCAGAATTTTAGTAATTTATGTGTGCTATGAGATGAAAACGGTTGAAAATCGCTGCTACTGTGCATGCTTTGTAATTCTGTGGCCCATGTTAATTATTACTAAGGCTGTTGGTGCCACCCTGGAAACACTGTCTTCCCAACAGGAAACCATCGAACACCCCAACTGCCCACCCCCACCCCAAACTGTGCCAGAACAACCAGTTCTGCCTTTGGGACAGTTCGAATGATTTTCCCCATCCTATCTATTTCCCCCTTTCACAGGCACCTGCTAACTGTGGTTTATTAGTTTATTGGATGGTGAATTTTCCACAAATTCCATCCCAGATTTTTCTTTAGTTGCCAAAGAAGGTATCCATTTAATTTTGTCCCACAGTCAATACTTTCCGAGAAGAGATCTTTATTTTTTAATGAAAACCCATATCATGTGTCTGTTCTCTGGAAATGTGTCCAGAGTCAAATGAGTACGAGTTTTGCAAAGAAATTGTGCTGGCTTTCCCTTCCCCGGCTTCCCTTCTCCCACGCCAGTGTCCGTGGAGAGCGTTTGGACACAGACCGAAAAGCCTCCCTCACTGGGGAAATGAGGGAAGCTCCCATTCAGGTTCCGGTTCCATAGGTGAAAGCCAAGCTCTGCTGGGCCCCTGAATTCGTAACGGGAGCTGTCGGGCCCGTTCATTCAGGGGACAGCTGGGCTGGGCTTGAACATTTTAAGGGGACGTGAAAATGAACAAAGCAACGCCTCCTCAGAAGGGCGTGTGCCTGTAGGGGCTGAAGGCTTTCGGATCCTGAGTTCAATTCCTCGGCCTCTGCGTTGCCGTTGCGCTTTTGTAACGAATTGGTAAGTAAAGTGTTATTGTTCACCCTGGCACCTGCACCAACTACTTCTATGGCCCCGACACGCGCTGGGTGCGCTCTGGTCACCCAAACCGCCTTGGTGGGGCGCAGGCAGGGGTCCAGGTTCTCGCCGCGGTCCCTGCTGTCGGGTTTGTCTCCCGCATCCTACGCACCGGAGCGTGGAACCAAGAAAACTTCTCCGCCAGACGGAGGCTGCAGAGGCCCGGGCGCGCCACTGTTTGAGCCAAACTGTGGCTGGAGAAAACTGCACTGCCAGACCCCGGCACGTACAGGCGACCTGCCCGCGCGAGGAAAGGCCTCTGCCTCTGCTCCTACCCGAGAAGAAAGTAGGAGCCACCAGCGGCTTTGGCCAAGACACTTCCCAGCCCGGAGTCCAGTCCTGCGATCGCCCTCCCGCAGCTAAGGCTCAAGCTTCTTTGAAAGAGGCACGGCGCAGCCGGCTCTCCCTCCCCCACACCCCCAGCTCCCTTGAAGGGGCGGATCCAGCGTCTTTCCCCACACGTACCCGTTCCTGCAGAAATAAACAGTTTTCCCGACAGGCTTTGAACCGCTGAAATGTAGCTGTGAAATCGAGACACCAGGTCATTCCTGAGAGGTCTAGATCACTTCTACAGTCCTTCTAAAAACAGCGCTGGAAGGCCTGCCTATCTTAGAGTGAGCACGTTTACAGAAGGAGCCCGCGCTCTGCATTCGGGGGCCCATCTGTCCAAGAGCTGTACTCCGCCAGGGTTTGACAGGGTGCCTTGCATCTGCTGCATGATTCTGAGTGTCAGGGCCAGCCTGTGGCACTTGTCTGCTGGACCAAGCAGCAGGTTTCTTGTGTATGGTATGTCAGGAAAACCTCCAAGGTACCCTGGCCAGAGACAGACAGGCGTCTAGCCCTAGGCCCAGGGGCTCCACTATTGTCTCTGGGACCTACAGCACAGAAACCGAGTCATTGAGTTCCCTCTGTGGTTTGCACCTGACCTTCCTAGCCCAGAGAAGGCGTCTGGCACAGACCCCAGCTACAAAGATGCTAGTGACCACAGCTCACTCCCCTAGTCCTCCCACTTATGCCTTCACCCTCACCACTAACGGAAACACCTGTAAGATGGGAAGGGAGAGTGAGGTTACTTGATTAAAATTCCAGTGTTCCCAGAGTGGCTTCTTTCTGTTGAATTCAGCCCCAAACAAGGGTGTGGCCACAGCAGCCAGACCACTTTGTATGGAAAAGAAGGTATTCTTGTTGCTGTTGCTCCTGCTAACCCAGACTGGTTGGTCACTAATGGAGGTTCTTGTCTATAAAAGGGCCGACTCTGCCTTCACTTCTACCACCGTTGTGATGGGGAGGATACACATGACTAGATTCTCCTCTGCCAACAGAAACCTAAGTAGTAGCCGTTGGGGTCTGTGAAATCTTCCAGTGTGTGTGGCAGAGTGGGGAGGGAGAGAGAGATGGGCTCCTCCCATGTGAGTGGACACTCTGGCCAGCAGTGCAGGGAGCTGCCCAGTCGTCTGAGGCCCTGGAGCCCCAGGGATGCCACACTCTGCCGAGTGGACCTACTCTGGCCAAAAAGATTTCTTTGGGCAATGCTTTTCTTCCATTACCCACTGTATCAGTGCTCTGGCGCCCCATCGTCATCCCGTAATATCCAGCACTGCTCAATGAGGATTATTAAATTGGTAATTCTTATTGTTAATTTAAAAAATGACTAATGGGTTTCCTGGGCAGCCTGAAGTTCCGGCGAGCCCACCTCCCGAAGAGACCTGTCCCAAGGGGCACCTTCCCAGCTGTGGCCCACCGCGGTGCTCTCTCCTACCCATCTTTCCCACACTTGGTGACCTGTGCGCGGCACCTGCGCTGCAGACAGAGACCCGAGCTTGCTTCCCTTGCACGGGCTCCTCTCCCTGCCCCAGAGTGAGAAAGCTGTCGCTCACACGTAAATGTTGGTGCAGCAGATAAGGCGAGAGGAGAAAAAAAACAAACGGGCAATCCCCTATGGAATAAAAGATTAATTTTCCATCCGTTTTGCTTGGCAGCTCCAGCTTAGCCAGAGCTGGATAAGTGCTTTGGACACCACCAGTTTGGAAAGCTGGTGGTGTCCACGGTCCGCAAAGGGAGTGAAGAATTGAAGCAGTGAGCTGGATAAATGGGGCAAAACACGAAACTACATAGATATTTGGCAAAGCGTGCGGGTGTGGGCGGCGAATAGAAAGGGCTAATTATTCGTATGATTGCCTCAATCCTCCCCTCCTTTGTGTGCGCTTGTGGACCCAGGGCCGGGACAGTGCCAGCCTCCCGCCCAGGGTGCACCGTGCAGGGTCGCAGTCTCCTCGCGTCCTGGGCCCGGGAGCGCAGCGGCTACAGTCCCACAGGGTCGACGCGGAAGAGGTCAGCAAGCCGCAGGCGGCCGATCTTCTTCACCTCGCCCAAGGCTGTGCGCAGCTCCAGCTCAGACGAGCAGTGCAGCCGGCGCTGTAGCTCCTGGAACACCGCCTCCCGGTCGCTGAGGCGCGCAGCGAGCACGAAGGGGAAGCCGAAGCGCGCACGGTACTGCGTGTTGAGCTCGGCCAGCCTTAGCTGCTCATCTGTGCCCAAGCTCATCAGGCCCGCAACGCTGTGCTCCCGCTGTGACTCGGCAGTCAGCGTGCCCCGATGCTGTTCGCGGCCCGCCAGGTCCGGGTAGCAGCGCAGGATGCCCTCCTGGCCTGTGGAGACACACCAGGGGAGCCGGTTACCCAGCGCTGACGGGGTGGAAGGGACTACCGCCTGCCCCGCCCCAGGAGGCTTAGGGTGGGAACCAAGGCCCCCCGGGAGATGAGGAGGGACAAAACGGAGTGTCCTGGGGGAACAGGGGCTTCCATTGCACTCACCCCCCATACAAGTCTGGACCTTTGCGCCCCTCCGCCTCCGCTTCTTTCGGCCTCCGCCAGGACCCAGGGGCGGGGCGGGAAGTGACAAATGTGTCCTTTGAGACCTTGGGGCAAGAACACGGAGAGTGGAGGGGGTGAGGCTGTTGAGACTCGGAATTTACGACTTGCTCGGGAGGGAGCAGGGACGCGATAAGGAGCCCGAGCATTTTGTGTCTTTTCAAAGTCCTTTGCTCTCAGGGGGGCTTTGATGTCGAAGAGGGACGGACAGAGGCCTGAGGACTTCCTGCAAAGGCCCAGGAATGGGGTTCGTTCTGTGCCGAAGGAGAAGGACGGGGAGGGTCCACGGGGGTAACATCCATGGGGCGTGGCAAAATGCCCAGGACTTTGTGGCCGTTCTGGAATCGGGCCTCCAAAAAGCCCTGCAGATGATTAACTGGAAAAAAAAAAAAGTCCCGCCAGAATTCCGCAGCCCTTTGAATGAAAGTGGCTTTCCTCCTTTTAGGAAAAGATGATTGTGATCGTTCCATCCAACTCATGGAGCAGAGTCCTGAGCAGTGGGGAGAACTGAGGGGGGACCACCTGCATTGAAGAGAGGACTCAGTGGAGGCTCAGAAAAGGCTGGGTGACCTCTCCAAGGTGACCTAGCCAGAGACTGATGGCACCTGGACTCTGGACTCCAAATCCTGGGCATCTTTCGGGGCACTGGCTGCCTGTACAAGGTTAAGGGCAGTTTAAAACGAAACCCGTTGTCGCCAATAATTCCATGTCTGTGTCACCATGGTTTTAGAACCCCTCTCGTGAGCCTTGTCCCTTGGGCCCTGCAAAGAGGAGATGGTTCTTTTTCTTTTCCTGCATCCAGCCCTGTCCAGGTGGTGAGAAAATGTAGATGTTAAAATTGGTGCCTGGAGGCACCCCTCCCCATATCCCTGAGTCAGAGCTGGCTGTGCCACGAGACCACTGAACCCGTTTCTGCTCTGCACCCCCTCAGCCCTGGGACCCTCAGACTACTAGTCCGGGATAGGGTAAACTTCGAGTCCTGGGCGGCTCTGCAGGTCCCCACCTGTCTGTATCCACTCCGTGCCCCATCCTTGCATATTCAGATTTTCAAAGCAGCCTCTAGGGAAGAGGGGAGGGTGGAGGGGGAACAGCCCCAGTCCTCTCTTAGGACTCCTGGTCTCTTGGCTTCCCTTCCCCCTATTTCTTAACTCTCCAGAGGCCCAGCTCTGGCTTCAGGACAGTAGTTACTGGCAGGAGACCCCGGTATAGGGGCAGGGCCTGTCCCCTTACCGCTTCACCGTCCTACATGGGCCCCACCTGCCTCCTTTCTTCTTGCCTTTGCACCTTGCTTCTAATTCCCCTGGGTTTGTCCCCTTTCTTGAAAACATTGCCTGGGGTTAATGTTTGCCTAGGACTGAGCCTGTGTTTCCCACTGTCTGCAGGAGGAGAGAAAGGAGGATGAGAAAGGGGCAGAGCACAGAGAAGAGACTAAAAAATAAACTGGAACATACATGCACACAAACCTCAGCTGCAAGAAATAGAACCTGATGAGGAATCCTGTCCTCTGTCTTTATTGCCTCAAGCCACTGAATCCTGAGTACTGCCCAGGATAGCCCTAATCCAGTCCCCCTGGCCTGCGGCAAAGCTTCAGTTCCCCCCCACCCCCCAACGCTGCACCCTTGGAAGCACTTCCAGCCCTGGCCTCAAACTCCAGAGAGGCAGGCACTTCCCACCTCCCTGCCTTCAGTCCTGCAGATCCTTCCACATGGAATGCCAAACTTCTAACCAGACACTTGAATGTCCCTTGGTTCTGAGGGCCATTTCAATGCTGCCTGTTCTTTTGCCACTCACTCCCTGTGCCACTGACATGCCATGTGTAGAGATGCGGATATGTATTGTTTGCTGCAGCCATCAGACATGTATCTTTGCATCGGAAGAATTCCTGGCATAGAGCTGAGACTCTTCGTTCCAATAGGAGAAGACAGGGCAGGCAATAGTGGCCACGGAAGAGCAGGCAGTTGGATTAAAAACCTGTTCCAGTCCACTTGTGTCCCTACATCTGTGCCAAGTAGTGTGTGCTCCTTCCTGGTACAATAGATCATCTAGTCTCTCTGTCCAAGACTAACCTCTCCACTGGTGTTCTTGAAACCAGTCTCTCTTTTCATCTCAAAGACTGCAATTTCAAACATCAATTTCTCTTCCTTCAACTCATCATCGATACACAAACATGCCATAGAATCACTCATCCCATAAACAAAATCAAATCCCTCCCTTGAGTTCCTCTTGTCCTCTAGCTTCTCCCTGTGTCTCTGCTCCTTTGTACAGCAACTCAAAGGAGCTAGTGTCTACGCAGGATCTCCACTTCTTCACTTCCCATTCCAGGTTCACTCTACTAAGCTTTCAGCACCACCCATCAATGAGTCTGCATTCATCAAGGGCACAGGTGATGGACATTTTGCCCAAGCCCATGACCAGGGCTCTGTCCTCTTCTCTCACAACCTCTTTGGGAGCATGTCACAGGGTTGGCCCTCTTCCCCTCTTTAAAGATTACCATCATTTGCCTACGTTCACCAATGGTTCTTGCTCGGCCAGATTACTACTGTTGAAGTGCCAGGGACCCACATCTCCTCCCTTCTGTATTCACACTGATGCCCTATGTGTTCTCATCTAGTCCCATCACTTGACAGGCCATAAAGTCTTTGACAGACACTCAGATCTATTCTAGCCCTCAGCTTTTCACTGAGTGCCTTTTTTATGCCCCCCCCCGAACCTGCTATATTTTCATCCAGGTGAATACCAAGCATCTCAGACTTAACAAACTCCCATTCTCCACCCTCTCCTCTGGATTCTTAAGGTTTCCTCATTGTAGAAAACAGTGCCACCACCCATCCAGTTGCTCAGACTAAAAATTTAGGAGTTATCCTTAATTTCTCTTAGTTTTTGACCTGGCTTCCGCCAACAAATGTCAAACACCTGTTGGCTCTAACTCTAAAATCTGTTTTGAGAATCCAGCCATATCTCACCTGCTTCAATCCTTGTCCAAAAGACCTCTCACTTTTACTACCACAGTAGCCCTGCTAGCTGACCTTTCTTTCCTCATATTTCCCCATGTCTCACTACTCTCCAAGCGTCTTGGTCTTTCTGTGCCCCCAAATGACAGAAGTCTCAGGCTCCTTTTCTTAAAGTGGCCTCCTCCTAGATCTTTGACTGCTTCCTTCTCATCCTTTGGTTTTACACTCTAATATCATTTTCTAAGGAAGACCTCTTGTCTTATGTATTTTCTATAATAGTATATATTTTATTCTAATAGTTTCTAGAACCTGAAATTATTTATTTATGCTAATTCTGTCTCTCTTCACTGGAATGTAAACTCATTGAAGGCAAGGACTTATCTCGGTCACTGCTACAAACCCCAGTGCCTGGGACAATTCCTGGGGCTAGTGGGCACTCGATACGTATTTGTTAACCAACACATCACTCTTGGGAAGGAATTTAGCATTCTTTGATTGAACACATTTTAATAGCCTCTTCTACCTTATAGCCTGCATTCAAGGGATTTGTTAGTACCTAACTTCATTAATCCAACAACTCTGTTTTGAAATGAGTATTAAATAATGAATTATGCCATTATTGCAACTGTGAGATGCCACAAAGAGATGCACGATTAACAGCTTTTTTGCTTTTTGATTTTTAACACAAACCAGTGCTGAATGAATTCATTATTGGCCATGTGTGCTTCACCATTCTTCTTTTCCTATTGCCGTTCCCCTTTCCTGGAAATCAGGGGGTTGGCTTCAAAGGATACCTTGCCAATTATTTCTGGAACTAAATATTAATCCTGGACTGCCATCTACTGGCTAATAGTCATCACAGCATAATCTAAATGGATTATCAATGGATTGTCAACCTTGGTTTACTGTAAAAACAGGATCTTCAGTTTTCTGTTAATGGTAGAGTATTTTCTTAGATTATTCAAAACAAACATTTGATGAGGTAAATCACCATATCCTGCACATCTCCTCAAAGTCGCTTTTAGTTTTAGGACACAAAGACTATTACCCCCAGTTTGTTCCTGGCTATTCAAGGAATAAGGCTAGACTGTGCAGGAAATGCCATTTTATTTGACTGTTTAAGCAACCAAAATGAGGTCTGTGGCATTAAGCATTCATGTTAGTTAAAGAAATTAGTAAACAAATGAATACAACCCCTAGAAATTGTTTCTAGACTTTGCTTCTGATTCTCTGGAAAAATCCTTCATAGGCTGCTGGGTGGACCATCAGGGCTTGAGTTCCAGCCCTGCCCCTTTCTAGCCCTGTGTCCTTGATCATGTTACTTCATGTCTCCTGCTTCAGTTTTCACTGCTGTAAAATGGGCATAATAATGATAACACTTGTTTTATAGAATTAGTATGACGTTCAAATGAGTTAACAAATACTAAGTGCTTGGGAAAGTGCCTGAAACACAGATAGTAAGGGTTGAATATATTTTAACTATTGCTATTATTATTACTTTGCTAACATCACCTATCTGGGATCCTTAAGGTGATTAGATATGGAGCCACCACCCAGGCAGCAGGAGGCTCTGCTTCCAGCTGCCTGCCTAAGGCAACTATGGAGGAGGCATCGGGCTGAGAAGCAGGCTCCACCAGCAGAGCAGTCCCTTAACTAGAACTTAACTAACCTTAACTAGAGCTTCTAGACCAACTGGTTGGAGTAACTGCTGGTAGGAAAGAAGACAGATATGGGAAAATTTTTATTTCATTATCTAAGCTCCTGGAACAGAACAAACTCCAAATAAATGCTGAATAACTGATAAAGCAATGAATACCAGACTGAAGTTGATTATGCTGTCGCAGCTTTCTTTCTCAACACATTCCTTCCCGGCCCTGCCTTCACTTTGGGTATTGAGACAGATAATAGGATTTTCCTCCTTTTTTTTTCTTTTCCTCCTTTTTTTTTCTTTTTCTGATAGAACATAAATGTCATTCATAAAGCATTCATACACTTCAAAAGTCATTTCCCCTCTGGCTTAGGAGATTCTCATTTGGCCTCCTCCATTACCCACCAGGCATTTTGAACCTGGGCTCCTGGGGCCTCTTGCTCTTCCCAGCTTGCTCTGCAAGCTGACTGTGCCTGTGGGTCATCAGTCAGAAGGCTCTGTGGTCCGTCAGCTCCCCTAATGCCTGAGCACCGTGGTGGAGGGGAAAGCTCAGTTTTGGAGAGGCTCTGAGAAATGGGTGCCAACATGGCCCCAACATTTCTGTCAGTCTGGTTTTCTAACACTGTCCTCCGCTCTTCCTAGAGGTGCCTAAAATGAATTAAAATGAGCTGCTTACTTGTGAGATGTTCATCTGGCAATGGGAAACCAACCCAGATGTCAAAGGCCTGGGTGGATGGGTGAGACTGTTTGCCAGCCTCATGGAAGCAAGGAGAGGGTCAGTTCTCCCTCCCCACCCAGATCGCTGTGGAAGGCCCCTCTGTGAAGGCAGCACTTGCCCCCACCCCCTGCCTGTCCCTTCAGTTCCATCCAGGTGTCTCTGAAGAGTTAGCTAGACAATCTCTTTGGCTTCTAAATCCCTGTGAGGCTGAGTCACTTGGGGCTTGCCTAAACCTCCACCCCACACCCAGCAGTGCCTCCTTTTCTCTCTCTACCCAGAGGATATCAACAACTTCTTTCCCTCTCTCCAGAGGAATTTATTCAGATTTTTGTCTTTTCTTCTTCACTCCCCTCTGGGAGAAGCTGATCTGAATGTATTTACTTTCCTCAGCAGTCCAGTCCAAACTGGCTCTTTTTGGTAAAAATGTCAGCCACGTGCTCTTTCCCCTGGGCTCCTGAGATATTCTGATAGGGAGCAAGCAGTCTTCTCTCCTGAATACAGGACACTCCCAAAGTGAACACACTCAGCCGAAACAGGTAGGCCTTCGGTTTGACCTTTGGCCTCTGAGCCCCAGTGAGGCCCCATTCTCTTTCCTCATACCTCACAGCTTTAACATTTAACAGCCACTTTACCTGAGCCAATCTGCGTTCTTTCACCTAACTTTTGGCTTAACACCTTGCAAGTGCTGGACTTCCATTTACTAATTTTGAGGAAACTTAGTGACCCTTACAATAAAAATAGCTAAACAAATATAGCAATTATAACTATCTAAAGGAACTAAACCTGTTTCAGTAAGAATATCTGAAACTCATTTGTGGAGAATCTCAGAGTATAATACTGACGTCTTACCTGACTGTGGCAGAGCATCAATAAAGGCAGAAAAGTGCCTCTCTAACTCTTCCCGGTCAGAGAACGGGCTCTGGGACCAAACAGCAGCTGCTATCAGAGGACATCTCTCAATGACATTCCCAAACACATCCACAAATTCTCTAAAGTCCATGGAGTTGACCTTCTCCATGTCCATTGCTTGCAGGCAGTGGGACGTCGGCTCCCCTCTTGCTGAGTGGCAGGGACTCTGCTCACCAGGTTATATTTGCTGAATGCACAGCTTGTTTTTTATGCAACACCAGGCTGGCATGTTTTAAATGCCTCAGGAGAAGCAGATCCGAGGACTTGTGTAATGAGCAAACACAGGCTTAGGATTCTAATCCAGGGAGTGACAACCTCTGTGTGGTAAACATTTTCAGTCAAACTGTTTCCACCATCAAAGCCACGGGGGCCATATTTCACTCTCAGCCTTTAAGCCACATACAGTTTTGGTGTCAATAACATTGACACCAAACATATGTCAACATATCCAAGGTAAGTTTTAATGTCAACATATCCAAGGTAAGTTTTCCCTGAGTACTTCAAAGATAGGTCACAAGTCAACCCACTTGGAATTTGATTGCCCACCTATTGTTGCTGCTGTGGAGGGCAGGTAGTATGTTTTACTCTTTCCCTGTATCACAAATATTCACACAATAGGTACTTAGTAAATGCTCATTAAACAGGGGACCTAGAACAGTGCCCATGGTGGGCTGGCAATAATCTGTGGGCTGAATTAGTTGATCAAATGACCACATAGATTAATTGTCACCCTCATATTATTCACAGATAACCCCCCCAAAAAACACTGTGGATGATAAAGTCTAAGAAAAGCAGGGGTCAGAATTTAAAAATAAAGATATTGCAATTTCCCTTTAGAACCCAAAACGCAACATATTTCTGAAAGTTGTACTAGCTACACATTGGCTTACGTCTGAATCAAATTCAGAGAGAGAGCAATTGTGTTAACATTAAGAAAACAGTTGTGATATATTGCACCAGCCTGCTGGCTTTGTGGCTCTGCGGCTCTGTGGGGGAAGGGCCCAGAAAAGGGACAATGGCCTCCCCTCTCCCTGATTCCGGACACTTTAGCCTCTCCCAGTATGCCACTGGTATCCTTCAAGCTGTCACCCCAGCTCTGGAGCTCTGAGGAAGTGAGTCTGAGTAGGATGCAGAGAGAAGATCCTTACACCCAATTTCTTTGCCAAAGAGGAAGGGGAATACCAGGACTGTGCGTGGCTGCACCAACTTGCATTTCCCTAACTACAGAGCATTTCACCACAAAGCAGAAGAATATATATACTTTTCAAGTGTATATGGAATTTTTTTAGGATAGACCACATGTTAGGATACAAAACAAGTCTCAATAAATTTAAGAAGTTTGAAAGCATATCAGGTATCTTCTCTGACCACAATGTTATGAAACTCAAAATCAATCATAAGAAGAACACTGAAAAATGCGCAAAGACGTGGAAACTACATAACATGTTATTAAAATGAATGGGTCAACAATGAAACCAAAGAGGAAGTCCAAAGATACCTTGAAATAAATGAAAATGGGAACACAACAACCCAAGATCTCTGGGACACACGGAAAGCAGTCCTAAGAGGGAAATTCGTAGCATTACAGGCCTACCTCAAGAAACAAGAAAGAGCTGAAATAAATAATCTAACTTTACACTTAAAGGAACTTAAAAAATAACAAACAGCCCAAAGTGAGTAGAAGGAAGGAAATAATATAGATCAGAACAGAAATAAATGAAACAGAGTCTAAAAAATGACACAAAACATCAGTGAATCCAAGTGCTGGTTCTGTGAAAAGATAAACAAGATTGATAAATCTTTAACCAAACCCATCAAGAAGAAAAGGGAAAGAACCCAAATAAATAAAATCAGAAATGAAAGAGGAGAAATAACAACTGACACCAAAGAAACGCAAAGGATTGTAAGAACATATTACGAACAACTATATGCCAACAAATTGGACAACCTGGACGTAATGAATAAATTCCTAGAAACATGCAGTCTTCCCAAACTAAATCAGGAAAGAGGAGAGAATGTGAAAGACAAATTACAGCTAGTAAAATTGAAGCAGTAATTAAAAAAACTCCCAAACAAAAGCCCAAATCTGTGGCTTCACAGGTGAATTTTACCAAACATTCTGAGAAGGAATAACACCTCTTCTTAAACTATTTCAAAAAATTCAAGGCATGGGATATTCCAACTGTTCTGTGCACAGTCTTCCAACTATATGCCCTTTGAGTCCTTGTCTACCCCACTTGTTTGGTGCTTCCAAAGTTAAACCTTTCAAAGACTTTGGGGCAGAGTGCCTCCTCACTTCACAGTTCACCTGAAGACACCCGGGTTGTTACTTCACCCAAGGAAACCAGTTATACCATCCACTTTCTGCCCTCTAAATATTTATTGAAATCTTTTTGTTATATTACCTCCTCTTCTGTGTTATTTGCACTTGTGGGTTAATAAAAAATTTTATTTTCTGGGAGAAAAAAGAAAAAAGGAAACAGTCGCTTTTGCCCCTGTGGTCTGTGAGAGACAGTAGTGCCTGGGACAACCAATCACAGCTACAGATTTTATCCTAACTCTGTCGACGTGTCCCAGCCCAGGTCTTGTCCTGACTACCTGGGCCAAGGTTATGACTGAAGGATGGACCTCGTCCCTTGAAAAGAAACTGATGAAATTTGCTTTTCAAAGGAGATCTGGTGCCCGACGTACCACCACTACTGATCTTGTCTTCAGCACGAAGGAAGCTATGTAAGAGTAACGCTTACAAGTCGCAGCCCGTGTCTACGTAAGAGCACACAGGGTCCTGCGGAGTGCATGCTGCTTTCGGGTTCTGACCTGCTCTGCCACCTACCGGCTGATATCCGGCAAGTTACTGAACTTTTCTGTACCCCAGTTTCTTTGTCTGCAAAATGAAGATCATAATAGCATTTGCTTCACGGGATTTCTGCAAAGGTTAAATAAATTAATACATTAAATTGCTTAAACTGGCTCCTTTACATAGCGCTACCTAGGTGTTGGCTAATATAACATTTTCTGTTACAGTCTCTCCATTGGACTAACCACAGAATTTTCTCTTTTTCCCATTCTGCCACCAGAGTCACGTGGACTTTCCCTTGCCCCTGGGGTTCTGCCACAGACCCAGGCAACAGTCCAGTCTCCACTTTGTCCCCTTCTCCCCCCAGCACCCCCTCAGCCTCGGTTCACTATGGAGCTGACCTGTGCAGTGCCCGCAATGTCAGAGTGCACCCTGGGGAAGGGAAGGTGCGGTCTGTCTTTGGCCGGTCCACCCAGCTCCCCAGCCTGATTCCTAGGCTCTGGGTGACTGGGAAAACGATGGAACAGAAACGGAGGAAGAAGGGGGTCCTGGCTCCACTGCATTTGTCCCCCACCTATTTGCCTGACCCCCTTACCATTTCCTCTTATCTCTGTACACCAAGGGTCTCCTTGCCCTCATATGTATGAGCTCCTGCCTGGGGCTTGGAGCCCAGGGAGCTGTCAGTTCTTCTGAGAGCAGAGGGAGACAGACACCAGCATTTGCAAGGGGAACATGCTGGGGCTCATACACCTAGAAATGCTGACACACCTGCTGGGAAGGGCTGCCTCACTGCATTTCTGACACAGACCGGAAAGCTAACCTCCTTTTGTTTTATTTTTTAAACATTTTTATTGAATTTATTGGGGTGACATTAGTTAATAAAATTATGCAGGTTTCAAGTGTGCAATTCTGTAACACATCATCTGTACATGTGTTCACTACCTAAAATCAAGTCTCCTCCCTCACCATTTATCCCCAACTTTCCCCTCTTCCCCTTGCCCCCCCCCTTTCCCTCTGGTGATCGCCACACTGCTGTCGGTGTCTATGAGTTGCTGCTTATTTGTTTGTTTGTTTTCTTCATCCCTTCACCTTTCCCACCCCTCCCAACCTCCTCCCCTAACCTCTTTTTATTTCATTCTGTCTATAATACAGGGTCCGGCAGAAGTAAGGCCTGCTTCACTGTGGTTGGTAGGGTAATGATATGGGTGTAATAATTTATAGTTTTAATTTGAACATTTCACCTAAAATGTCATATGGTGTCCTTGAGTGTGATATTGTTCTGTTACAGTATATGTTTATGGTTTTGTAATAAATAGGGGCATTATTTTTGTTGGACCCTGTATAATAATGGAACCCCAAATAACCTACAACACGTGAAACTTTAAGATACCAAGGTTAAGGAGTTTAGTCATGGGTACAGAAACAACACTGACAAAACCCCCAAGTTACTAACGTGGAGCTAATAGGGCAGCCCATGCCACAGAAGCTCCCTGGGGCTCACCTTTCCCTGTTTGACTCTCACCAACCAAATCAATCAACATAATGGAAGGTGGTCAGAGGTAAGGCAATTTTCATCCCAGCATAAAGCTAAGTTGTTGAATTGCATACTAGAAATAGGTAAATTGTATGGTATAATAATTATATATCAAAAAGCTAGTTTTTTATAAGTTAATTTATATATAAATGTAGTCTCATCATTTGTGTTTAACAATACAATATATGGTTCTTATGTTCTGATTGCTCAATGTGTTATAGTTGACTTTATTATAATTTTTCTTTTAAGAGACTTTTAGCAGCATATGCAGAAAATTCTTAAATAGGCACAGTTAAATTTTTATTTCATTTTTCAGTCGAAACATTTCCCGCCGTTAACTTTTCATGAATGAGCCCATGCAGGAGTGTTTTCTCAATAAGATCCAGAAAGACAATTCACTTTCCTCCATATACATTCATGATTCGAGGTAAATTGAAAGTTGGAAATCCTATAATCTTGCTCTTACCAGAAGGCTTTCATTGGCTGAGGATGGAGCCAAAGCAAAATGAAGGGCTTCAGGAAGGAGCCCAGAGGCCAGCGTGGCTGAGAGAAGACAGGCAGGGGGTCCGGACCAGGCCTGCACTCAGTACTTCCTGTGTGTCTAAACTTCCAAGGGCCTACCTCACAATTTGTTAAATGAAACAATACATATCAAGCCTTTAGCAACAGCTCTAGGATACATGTGCTATCAGTAAATGCTAATATAAAGAATGCACCAAAGCAAACCTTGAAGACACTATGTTAGGTGACACAAGCCAGTTATTAAAAGGCAAATACTGTATGTTCCACTTCTATGAGGTACCTGAAGAATCTACTTTGTAGAAGCAGAAAGTAGAATGATGGGTGCCAGGACTGGGGGAAGGGTGGATGGGGAATTAGTGTCTCGTGGGGACAGAGTTTCATTTTGGGAAGATGGACCAGTTCTGGGGATGGACGGTGGGGATGGTTGTGAATGTACCTAATGGTTAAAATGATACTTTTTATTTTATGTGTATTTTACCACAAAAAATTCATTAAAGCCTTTTCAGCCTTGTTAAGATAATTTGAAATTTAATATAAGTTTGAACCTCTAGGAGCTAAAAAGATGTGCTTTTTGGGGAGGGTGCGAAATCTCCCCTTACTTTTTGTTGTTATTTTTGCTGATGGCGACTGTGGCATTGACGGAAACAAACATGAATATTGCCGTGCCATTTATTTGTGACAAAAGTGATAGTGGGAGTAGCAGAAGAGTTCAGATAAATCTGGTACTGAGAAAGTCCTTCATGAAGAACTAAGGTGAGAGAAGGAAGGTCAGGAAGCAAACCAAGTGGCAGTGGTGGGGGAGGCGGGACAGAAAGGAAGGCGGGTAACAGGACTGGAACTTCGATAAGAGGTCACCCAGGATATCTTCCTGCTGCAGGCCAAATGCCCCTGGGTGTTTTTCTTACTCCAAAAAATCTCCAGGAAATAGGCTTTTTATTTAAGGCCAGGAAGCCAATCCAGGCTCAGACAACACTGAGCATAGAAGGTGATCCAAAAAATTGTTCAAAAGCCAATTCCTTGTGCAGAGGAATGCACTCTGTGGGACAGAGTGGTAAAAACCAGGTTCTATAAAAGAATCTGACATTGGGTTGCTCAGTTTATGTCAAGAATGTGGTAAATAAATAATGCACATAAAAATGCATGCACAATTGTTACCCTAGTCAAGAAACAACCAAATGCTAAATAAATGGATTGAAGTTATCTTTATAGAGGGTTGTTTTTTCCTTGTAATTATATGACTTACCTTTCCTTTACTTCTGCTGAAAATGTGCCTTTCCAGGGGCGGGGTGCAATAATGAAGTCAGGCCTGGTGGCTGGGATTAACTAACAACCAGTAGTCCTAGGGTGCCACCTACTGGTGAGATAGCTGTAAAGGCCTGGCTGAAGAGGCTGTCCAAGCAATAGCAGCATCTCCAAAATCAGCGTAATTGTGTTCTCACTTGTGTGTAACCTTGTCAGGGACACGGCTTTACCTAAACCAAAACCCAATCTGTTGTAAAAGCTGGGTTTAATACAATCTCATTTCATTGTAAATGCCATCCGTCCTTAGAGAATGTTGCCTTTTAAATATCCTATTTGGTATAACAAATGTTATAAAAGTAAAATGATATAATAAACACTTGTGAACCCATTACCGTAACCAATCCAAAACACTCCAACTGTCATCAGAGTGAGAGTGACTAAATAATGACGATTCTGTGTTCGCATAGTATAACGGTGAATGAAAGAACCAAAGGTTCATGTAATACCGTGAGTCAATCTTAGAGGCATAATGTTGATTTTTTTAAAAATGAAGCAAGATCTGGAAGTCTGTATAGAGTATGCTGCCATTTGCTAAAGCTCATGAACAATAGAATATTCATTTTCAAGGAAATCAAATCCTTTGGTTCTTTTAACACTGCAACAACAAGGGGTGTGCTGGGTAGATGGTTCCACGTACAAACGTATTCACTCGGCTCCATCCACAGTGCAGTCAGGTTCAGAATGTGTGTGCCCCCTGAAATCACTCTGGCAGAAGGAAAAGTATAGCGTCCCTATAGATGTTAACTTGCTTTCACGTTCCTCCTTGTAGTCACGAATATTTTTGGACAAGCTGTTAGAGAGCATACTAATGCTTGTGACTCCACTCCCTCACATCCTATCAAGATGATAGAAGAGTATGCTGGTGAAGATAGATCAGCATAGCACTTGAAGACCAAAGAAGACCACTGGCAACCAAAACATAGAGGACTTTCTAGAGAAGATAAAGCAGGTGAAGCCCTCAACAAGGAGACTGAGTGAGTGCAGGTGTTTGGGCCAGGGTTCTCTGGTTGTATGCAACAGGGGCAGACCTGGGCTCACTGCCTCAGAGGAGGATTTACTGATCTGACAGGAAGACTGGAGACCAAGGCTTGGGCAAGAAGAGGGACCAAAGCAACTCCACAGAACTAAGAAGTGGGAAGTGCTTGTCACTGAAGGCAGGGACTGACACTGTGTAAATGATAAGCTCCAACTCCTGTTTCCATTCTTGCCTGAATCCAGTCCAGGTACAAAGTTCCACAACAAGAGAGGGTGTTTATTCACCTAGCTTGAGTCAAGGGTCCCCCTTGGCTAGAAGGCAAAGCCCCCTGACATAAGTTCCACCACATTGCATATAATAGGGAGAAGCGATACCTCAACTCACAGTACTGTTACCAAAAGAAATGGGAATTGATACTGGATGGCCAAAGAAACATGTGATCACTACAACAGAGTCTTTAAAAATAATAAATACAGCAAAACTTAAAAACACAATTACCATATTTTTCAGCAACCCCACTTCTGGGTGTATATACAAAAGAATTGAAAGCAGGGTTTCAACAAGATATTTGCACGCTCATGTTCATAGCAGCATTGTTCACAACAGCCAAGAGGTGGAAGCAAACTAAATGTCCATTAACAGATAAATGAAGAAACAAAATGTGTTATATGTAGACATATGCCATGGAATATTATTCAGCTTAAAAAGGAAGGAAATCCTGTCACAGGCTACAACATGGATCAACCTTAAGGACAATATGCTAGGTGAAATAAGCCAACACAAAAAGACACATACTGTATGATTCCACTTGTATGAGTTATCCAGAGGAGTCAAATTCATAGAGACAGAAAGCAGTGTGGTTGTTACTAGGCGACTGGAGGAGAGGGATTGTTTAATGGGTAGACAGTTTCAGTTTTGCAAGATGAAAAACTTCTGGAGATCTGTTTCACAACAAAGTAAATACATCTAACACTACTGAGCTCAAAATTGGGCAAAATGCCCTGACCAGCATGGCTCAGTGGGTTGGGCATTGACCAGCAAAGCAAAAGGTTGCCGGTTCAACTCTTGGTCAGGGCACATGCCTGGGTTTTGGGCCAAGTCCCCGGTTGGGGGCACGTGAGAGGCAGCTGATCAGTATTTCTCTCATGCAAGGCCAAGATGGAGGCTTAGGTAGATATACTGTGCCTCACACAGCCAAGAGGAGGACAACAACAAATTTAAAAACACACAAATAACCAGAACTGACAGAAAATCAACTTGTATGGAAGTCTGACAACCAAGGAGTTAAAGAAACATTCATCCAGACCAGTATGAGGGGTGGAGAGACGGGCAGCCAGAGGACACACAGCAAGGTGGCAGCTGGAGGACGAAAAGTGAGTAAGGTGGCAGATGGCAGACAGGGTGGGCCCACATTTGTGTGTGGATAAACCAGGAGGAACAACTGGGGACTGAGATAGACCACGCAACCCAGGGTTCCAGCGCCAGGAAATAAAGCCTCAAAACCTCAGACTGAAAACACCTGTGGGGGTTGCAGCAGCAGGAGGAACTCCCAGCCTCACACGAGAGTTAGTTGGAGAGACCCACAGAGTCCTAGAACGTACACATCCTCTACCTGGGAGTCAGCACCAGAAGGGCCCAATTTGATTGTGGGCAGCCGGGCAAGTGACTGAAAGCCAGCTGAGAGCCCAGCAAGCAGTATTGTTCTCTCTTGGACCCCTCTCCCACATACAGCGTCACAGAGCAGTGACGTGGGTTGCCCCGCCCTGGAGAATACCTAAGGCTCTGCCCCTTACTACGTAACAAGTGCACTGAGACAAAAAAATATATATATGGCCCAAATGAAAGAACAGATCAAAACTCCAGAAAAAACACAACTAAGTGACAAAGAGGTAGCCAACCTATCGGATGCACAGTTCAAAACACTGGTAATTAGGATGCTCACAGAATTGGTGAATATGGTCACAAAATAGAGGAAGAAGTGAAGGCTGTGAAAAGTGAAATAAGGGAAAATGTACAGGGAACCAACAGTGAAGGGAAGGAAACCAGGACTCAAATCAATGGTGTGGACCAGAAGGAAGAAATAAACATTCAACTAGAACAGAATGAAGAAACAAGAATTCAAAAAAAATGAGGAGAGCCCTGGCTGGCGTAGCTCAGTGGATTGAGCATGGGCTACAAACCAAAGGGTTGTTGGTCCGATTCCCAGTCAGGGCACATGCCTGGGTTGCTGGCCAGGTCCCCAGTGGGGGCCACGTGAGAGGAAACCACACATTGATATTTCTCTCTCTCTCTCTTTCTCCCTCCCATCCCCTCTTTGAAAATAAATAAATAAATAAAATCTTTTTTAAAAAATGAGGAGAGGCTTAGGAACCTCCAGGACATCTTGAAACGTTCCAACAACCAAATCATAGGGGTGCCAGAAGGAGAAGAGGAAGAGCAAGAAATTGAAAACTTATTTGAAAAAATAATGAAGAAGAACTTCCCCAGTCTGGCAAAGGAAATAGATTTCCAGGAAGTCCAGGAAGCTTAGAGAGTCCCAAAGAAGTTGGACCCAAAGAAGAACACACCAAGGCACATCATAATTACATTCCCCAAGATTAAGCAGAAGGAGAGAATCTTAGAAGCAGCAAGAGAGAAGGACACAGTTACCTACAAAGGATTTCCCATAAGAGTATCAGCTGATTTCTCAAGAGAAAATCAGGCAAGGAGGGGCTGGAAAGAATATTCAAAGTCATGAAAGACAAGGACCTACATCCAAGATTACTCTATCCAGCAAAGCTATCATTTAGAATGGAAGGGCAGATAAAGTGCTTCCCAGATAAGGTAAAGCTAAAGGAGTTCATCATCACTAAGCCCTTGTTATATGAAATGTTAAAGGGGCTTATCTAAGGAAAAGAAGATCAAAAATATGAACAGTGAAATGACATCAAACTCACAATTATGAACAATCAAACCTAAAACAAAAACAAAAATAAAAACAAAAACAAATTAAGCAAACAACTACAATGGGAAGAGAATCCCAGAAATGGAGATCATCTGGAGGGCTACCAGTGGGGAGGGGCAGGGGATAATGGGGGAAAAGGTACAGGGACTAAGAAGCAAAAGTGGTAGGTACAAAATAAATAGGGGGAGGTTAAGAATAGTATGGAAAATGTACCAGCCAAAGAACTTATATGTACAACCCATGGACATGAAATGGGGGGGGATGCATGTGGGAGGGGGTGTGCAGGGCAGAGGGAAATAAAGGGGGGGAAATGGGACAACTATAATAGCATAATCAATAAAATATATTTAAAAAATATTCCTCACACATTGATGTTTCCCTCTTTCTCCCTCTTTTACCCTCTCTCTAGAAAAAAATAAATAAAATTTTAAAATGGTCAAAATGGTAAGTCTTACATTGTTTTTTAATCACAATTTAAAATAAATATGATAAATACAATAAATAAAATAATAATAGAGCCCAAGAGAAATTGCAAGATAAGTGTTAACAGGGACTTGCTGACTGCAAGTTATTAACCTGTTTCAATTTCTTTAGGAAAAAATTAGTGTAATTTTGGTACCTATTTCATAAGGTTTTTATGAAGGTTAAATGACATAATGCATATGAAATTAGCAAATGCTTAGTGCACAAACTATATAGTTGAGAAAAATATCAGCATCTTGTAAAAAATAAAAAGCTGTTTGACGGTATGGCTAGTATAATTCCACTTAAGTGAAAAACAAAGACAAGCTCTGACCAGTGTGGCTCAGTCAGGTGGGTGTCACTCCACAGGGTGAAAGGCTGCCAGTCTGATTCCCAGTCAGGGCTCCTGCCTGGGTCGCAGGTTCTCTCCCCAGTCGGGGCGTCTACCAGAGGCAGCCAATCAACGTTTCTCTGCTGCATCACTGTTTCCCACTCTCTAAAAATAAATAAATATTTGTTTAAAAACCCCAAAGGCCTCCGCATGTGTGTTTGTGTGTAAACACATGTGAGCAATGTAATGATCTTTAAACAAGAAAATGGAAAAAATATACCTGAAATTTTAACAGTGGTTCCCCCAAAGAAGCATTTTAGGATTTGAGTGCATGAAGGAGAAATTTCACTATTACTATAAGTAAAAACATAGAATTATTTGAATTTTTAATGTCAACCATATTTTATGCTTTAAGTAGATAAAAAATGTTGTGTCCTGACTATACGTACAGATAGGAGTATGGCACACAGCTTGGTACAAATATCTACTTTCAAAAGGATGTTTACTTAAGAAAATAAGTCATCAGGCAGACAATTGTACTTGAACAACAGTAAAAAAAAACAAAGAATTTTAAAATTAAGAAATAAACAAATTATGTATACACTAAAACCCCACAAAAATAAAAAGAAAATAAGTCATCACATAAGGTAGGTTCAGAGCCAAGCAGATGATACAAACACAAAGCCCAAATAAGATTTCAGTGGGGGAAGCCATCACTAATGGTGGGTAGAGCTGAGAAAGACCTGAGCAGAAGACAGAGCACCAGTCTGGTCACGAAGCAAAGGCTTAAATAGGGAGAGGAGGAGGGAGTTGGCATCTTAGGTAGAGCGAGGGTGAAGAGAAGAAACAGATGAGAATGCCTTAGGCATGTTCACTGAACAGGGCTGGGAGGTTTGACTAGAGACAAGACATGATATCCAATACAGGAAATGCAGTCTAACCAGCTGCAGGGGGCTGAGTGCTGGGGATCTGACTTTAGCAGTTAGAACACAGAACCACCGAAAGCTCTCCAGCCCAGGAGTAACAGATGCGGATCAATGCTTTGGGAAGATGAAGCTGTCTGTGGCTCACAGAAAACACTGGGTGGTGGAAAGATGGGGAGTAGAGTTAGGTGAAGAAGAAATCAGTGTATTCTAAGTGAGTTCATGGAGGCCTGATCTACAGCAAAAAATTAAAACCAGAAAAGAAAGCACAAATGACATTAGATTATCTCTATTGGCCAGGCATTGATCTAAGTGATTTATATGTTTGTGTAATATATGTATACATTTATAACACACACATAGACATATGTAATTCATCTAATTCTCACAACAGCCCTATAAGATAGATACCATTATTACTCGATTTTCCAGAAGAGAAAACTGGGACCTAAAGAAGTTCAGTTACTTGCCCAACATCACAAAGCTAAAAAGTGGTGGAGAGCTCTTGTTTGTAACCACTATACTAGAAGCAAGGACAAGAAGAAAGAAGAGGCAGAACTTCACCACGTTCTTCACCAAGAGCTACACCTGGCATGTAAGAAGGAGGACAAGTCCAAGTTTATAAGCCTGTGGGAGGCAGAGTGCTAAGCTTCAAAGGACGAAGGGGACTGCATCAAAGCAGTTCTACAGAGAAGACAGCAGATGTCCAACATCAGCTGTTCTTCTAGTCTGGGAGGCAGGAGTGTGGGTCCTTTTAAGAATCTGATGAACCCTGACCAGCATGGCTCAGTTGGTTGAGCATCATCCCATAAAGTGAGGGGTCACTGGTTTGATTCCCAGTCAGGGCACATGCCTAGGTTGTGGGCCCAGTCCCTGGTTGGGGCGCATGTGAGAGGCAGCTGATTAATATTTCTCTCACGCATCAATGTTTCTCTCCCTCTCTTTCTCCCTCCCTTCCCCTCTCTGTAAAACTAAATAAATAAAATCTTTAAAAAAAGAATCTGATGAAAGAATAGACTTCAGTAGGAAAAAAAAATACACATTCACCAACAAAACATCACACACAATTTCAGTAGGCTCATGGACTCCGGGTAAGTCTTGCCCCAAATGTACTGTGTAAGCAATTCAATAACAAACATTTCTGTGGTAGAAATTTTATTTCCATTCATAAAATATATCACTAAATAGCTATAAAAGTTACATATTATTTTAAAACATAGATTTAAAAAATCACATTAGCTTCTCCTTAGCAAAATGCTTCTGTTTTATGTATTTACAAGAATATACTATACTTTAGGTACACAATTTTCCCTCAAGCCAGCCTGAGAAGGCCTTTGGATGTAGGTAGATGCTCCAATAAGCTCTTCCTGCCTTGTGCAAATTCAATTTTACAAAAGTTCCTTTGAAAACAAGAGTAAATACAGAGAACTTCTAGAGAAAAAGTCCAGCAAAGCAGCAGTTGAGAGTACATTTTCTTTTAGTGGTGAAGTTAATCTTGTTTTGGTAACCGATAACCTGCTGAAGGTGAGCAGGTGGTGGGGAGGAGTCCTTAAGACTAAATTGTTTCTCTAGGAGTCTTCAGTGTGGTCCTGAGGAGAGGGTAGCCCGGCATCCACCTCTCGGCTGTAAGGTCGCCTGTTTTGGTAGCTGGAAGGATGTTTTGAAACATGGCCATCCATGTTCTGATACATCTGAATATGGGAAAGAGACAGAATACTCTTTATCACCTGAGGAAGACTTAACATGCTATGTGCCTACATTACAAATTATTACTTGCTTTCAGTATGCATAGGCCTTAGAGGCTATTCCATATGTTAACTGACAAAGCAATTTTGGTCCTTATATTAATGGAGAAATCGAATCATAGTCAAATATTTTATTTCATTATTGTTTCTACTTTTAGATATAATATCTTCATCTAGAAAACCTAAAGCCATGAAGAAAATCCACAAAAGAGAAATGCCACAAAAAAAAGACATCTCTTTATTATGCAAATAATACAGAGGACTGATTCTTCAGTTCTCACTTGGGAATTTAGCGACCTTTAATTATTTTTTAAAATTATTTTTTATAAAAATGGAAACAGCTCTACTCTTCTGTCTGGTTATCAAATTAATACATGTTCATATAGATAATATAAGCAATATAGAATGTTCTATAGAAAAAGCTAAAACCATCAGAGGTACTCACCATTGCAGACAGCGTGCTATGCGCGCACACGAACTCGTGTCGGTCAGCTCAGACTGCAGATTCTGTTTCAGAACCTTATTTTGAATTACTAGTATCTTGTTTATATGTTATATGTACCAACTATGATGTTGGTTTTACATGTTATGTATTTTCACTATTTACTAAGCACGAATACATATCTTTTTATTATTTTTAAGTATATTTTATTGATTATGCTATTATAATTGTCCTAATTTTTTCTCCCCTTTATCCCTCTCTGCCCTGCACCCGCTCACTAGCCTCCCCCCACTTTAGTTCATGTCCATGGGTTGTACATATAAGTTCTTTGGCTTTTCTATTTCCTGTACTGTTCTTAACCTCCCTTGCCTATTTTATGCCTACCAATTATGCTTCTTATTCCCTGGACCTTTCCCCCCCATTGTCCCCCTGACTCTCCCCACTGATAACCCTCCATGTGATCTCCATTTCTGTGATTCTGTTTCTGTTCTAGTTGTTTGCTTGGTTTTTGTTTTTGTCTTTTAGGTTCAGTTGTTGATAGTTGTGAGTTGGTTGTCATTTAAAAATATGAGACGCTTCACAAATTGTGTGTCACCTTTGTGCAGGGTCCATGCTAACCTTCTCAGTGGTGTTCCAATTTTAGTATGTGTGCTGCTGAAGCAAGCACCAAACACATATCTTTTTAATGGCAGCCTAGGGTTCTATAGCACTGATGTACCATAACTACTCTTTTGATGGACTGTTTATATAATATAAAGTGAAGAAGTGCACACGTGACCATGCCTGTCTTTGGGAGCAGGGGGGAGGTGATCAAAGGGGATGCACACTGTGACACACTTGACCTGGGCTGCGCTGAGGAACAGTTTCCTTATTTCCACTCCTATCAGCTGTGTCTGGGAAGACTTTTTTCTCAGAGCCTTACCGACAGGGGGTAGTAACAATCTTCCAAGTCTCTAGCCTTTTGTCCAGCAACATGTTTTATCTCCATACCTATCTACATGTGTTTCATGATAAGCAAAGTTAAACATCTTTTTCTGTTTCCAGTGGCTTTTTGCATTTAATTGTGAATAGTCTCATTATCTCTTTGCCCTTGTATATTGGGCTGACATGTTTTCCTTATTATTTATAAGAACTCCTTATGAAGTAGAGGTGGTGCATTCTTTAATTTTGACAGACCCCTCCACTCCCCCACTCCTTGCTCTGTATTTGTCGTTGTCATTCATTTGTTTTAGACAATCGGTTATAGTGTTAAATGAAAGGACTATTTCCTACTCTGAATTTTTCTTTCTAGAAAACAAAAAAATACATACATCCTTTCAACCCAGTCTGCATAATGACAGTGTGCCTTTGCTCTTAGGGAAGAATGGTAACAATACACCTTTTTTGTGGACTGGACCTAGCAGTTGCTTACACTACCTTCACAGTCTTGCTCCTCCCATACCCCCACCCCCTCACCCAATACTGTAGCCACAACCACCTATTTCCCATTCTAATTTCTCAGCTTTGACCCTTTATATTAGTTCATCCAGCCTGGAACACACTACTAACCCTCCATTCTCCAATGGCCAAAATACTATGCATTCTTCACCGTAGTTCAAAGACCCCTCTGAGAATCCATACCTAACCCCCCAGCAAGTAAAAATCACTCAGCCCTTTTTCTTCACTCAAACAGTTCATTTCTTGTTTCTCTCTATCACTGTTCTTTCCATTTATTTCATAGTTTCATTAACCGTAAACAGGTCATCTATTCAATAGCCTATAGTCCCTTGGGGGCTTTTTATGTCCCCCAACATGTTGGACATAGTTTTCTGAAAATAACTTTGTTTCTATATGTGATTTTTAAAAAGCCAGAGCAGGAGGTGGGGGCACTGACCATCTACACAGGCCTTGATAGAGACACAGAATTGAAAATGGATGCTCAGGAAGAACCAAGATGATGGCGTAGGTAGACACACTGCACCTCTTCGCACAACCAGAACTGACAGAAAATCGAACAGCAAGGAAGTCCGACACCAAGTAGATAAAAAAAGAAATATTCATCCAGACGGGTAGTAGGGGCGGAGACAGGCACCGGGGTGGAGAGGACTCACATGGCCGTGGCGGGACTGAGACTGGCGGAGTGTGGGACGAACTGGGCAGGCAGTCTGACCACTAGCAGACCCTGCGGCCCCACATTCGCGCAGATAAACCGAGAGGGCCGGACTCAGAGTGGTGGAGGACAGGGCAGGCAGAGCGGCAGGTAGCAGACCCCACAGCCCCACATTAGCGCACAGATAAACCGGGACAAATGGAGGGGGAGTGAAGCAGACCATGCAACCCAGGGCTCCAGCGCAGGGAAATAAAGCCTCAAACCTCTGATTGAAAACACCCGTGGGGGTTGGGGCGGCAGCAGGAGAGACTCCCAGCCTCACAGGAGAGGTTGTTGGAGAGACCCACAGGGGCCTAGAGTGTGCACAAGCCCAGCCACTTGGGAATCAGCACCAGAAGGGCCCAATTTGACTGTGGGTAGTGGAGGGAGTGATTGGGATCCGGTGGAGAGTGAAGCAAGCCATTGCTCCCTCTCAGCCCCGCCCCCACATAAGCGTCACAGCGCGGCGACCAGCCTTAGTGAACACCTAAGGCTCCGCCCCTTAAAGTAACAGCCACGCCAAGACAAAAAAAAGGCCCAAATGACAGAACACTTCAAAGCTCCAGAAAAAATACAACTATGTGAGGAAGAGATAGCCAACCTATCGGATGCACAGTTCAAAACACTGGTTATCAGGATGCTCACAGAATTGGTTGAATCTGTTCGAAAAACAGATGAAAAAATGAAGCCTATGCTAAGAGAAACAAAGGAAAATGTACAGGGAACCAATAGTGATGGGGAGGAAACTGGGACTCAAATCAACAGTGTGGACCAGAAGGAAGAAAGAAACATCCAACCAGAAAAGAATGAAGAAACAAGAATTCGGAAAAATGAGGAGAGGCTTAGGAACCTCCAGGACATCTTGAAACGTTCCAACATCTGAATTATAGGGGTGCCAGAAGGAGAAGAAGAAGAACAAAAATTTGAAAACTTATTTGAACAAATAATGAAGGAGGACTTCCCTACTCTGGCAAAGGAAATAGACTTCCAGGAAGTCCAGGAAGCTCAGAGAGTCCCAAAGAAGTTGGACCCAAGGAGGAACACACCAAGGCACATCATAATTACATTACCCAAGATGAAACAGAAGGAGAGAATCTTAGAAGCAGCAATAGAGAAGGACACAGTTACCTACAAAGGATTTCCCATAAGACTATCAGCTGATTTCTCAAAAGAGAACTTTCAGGCAAGAAGGGGCTGGCAAGATGTATTCAAAGTCATGAAAGGCAAGGACCTACATCCAAGATTGCTCTATCCAGCAAAGCTCTCATTTAGAATGGAAGGGAAGATAAAGTGCTTCTCTGATAAGGTCAAGTGAAAGAAGTTCATCATCACCAAGCCCTTATTATATGAAATGTTAAAGGGATTTATCTAAGAAAAAGAAGATAAAAAATATGAACAGTAAAAATGACAGCAAACTCACAGTTGTTAACAACCACACCTAAAACAAAAACAAAAGAAAACTAAGCAAACAACTAGAACAGGAACAGAACCACAGAAATGGAGATCACATGGAGGGTTATCAATAGGGGAGTGGGAGGGGGAGAGAGGGGGGAAAGGTACAGAGAATAAATAGCATAAATGATAGGTCGAAAATAGACAGGGGGAGGGTAAGAATAGTATAGGAAATGTAGAAGCCAAAGAACTTATAAGTATGACCCATGGACATGAACTATAGGGGGGGAATGTAGGAGGGAGGGGGTGGGCAGGATGGAGTTGAGTGAGGGGGGGGAAATGGGACAACTGTAATAGCATAATCAATAAATATATTTAAAAAAAGAAAACGGATGCTCAATAATTTTAAAACAGAAGACAGACAATTCATTTAAAGAATCAGAATTATATTTAACTAGCATTTACTGAGTAACTACTAAGTACCCACTATGTGCTAAGTCTTTTCACCTATGTCACCTTAAGCATTCCTTACAATTTCACAAAGTAAGCTTTGTTAATCCCATATTTCAGATAAGGTCTGAACAGGCTCTGAACATATGTAGATAAGTGTGGAGATAAAAACATGTTGCTGGGCAAAGGGCTAGAGACTTGGAAGATTGTTACTACCCCCTGTCGGTAAGGCTCTGGGGTCTGTTCAGATCCCAGAACAGGCTAAGTGACTTGAGTCTTATCAGAAGCAAATGACGGAGCCAGGATTTGAACCTAGGTACTATCATTTGCTCACTTCACCTAGGGGACGGCTCCTTTTGCTGCACCAGGTAGTACTGATAAGGGGAAGAGTCGTCGAAGTAATTCCATGTTCCTGAAATTCAGGGATCATCTAGCTTAGTAACCCATTCTATAGGTGAGAAAACTAAGGCCCCGAGAAATAAAGTGATTTGTCATAATGCACACCGCTCCTAGTGGGTAGAACAGTAGAGCTGGTATTTGGCTGTCACAGCTCTGGGTCCATGTTCTTCCCACTCTACTATACTGCATCATTGTTCTGTGTGAAGCTTCATGTTGAATTAGGAAAGGTAGGTCAGGGGTTAAGTTTTAGTTAGTTGTCTAGTCTTCTGCACCTGATGCTTAAAAGCATTTAATTTCTTAGTCCATTGGCTGATATTTTCAGGAAGAAACTCCCTCCCCACTAATCATTTATCAATAAGTATGTCTCACCTATACTACCTTTTTCTTTTTTAAAATTAAGTTTAATTTTTTTGCAAAAGTGTTCAATTACACTTGACATATAATATTACATTAGTTTCCGGCGTATCAGCCCACATAACTCTTACTGAGTGACCAGGACAAGCTGGGGCGAGGAAGACAACTTGGTGCCTTTGGTTCCTAGGAAACCAGCAACAAGTGCTCTCGCTGCTTCCCTTCTTGTCACGAGGGAGAAAGTGCTGCCACGTACCGCTTCCTCTGCATCTGCCAGCTGACATCCCAAACACGAAGTCAGGTTAGGGAAGGATGGCCGTTTCCTTGAGTCGAAAGCCCAGCAGGACTGCATTATAAAGTATCTGCAAGAGTACCAGAACAGGCAGCGAGATGAGGAAATCTGAACAAAGAAATAGGAAACATTTTTCATATAATGAAATGCCAGTGATTGCCAGGGAGCTGCTTGTTTGCGGCATGCTCGTTTGAGTACATAGCAAGTACTCAACTAGATTTTGAACTCAAATCAGAAAGGACAAATGCAACAATAAATAGAAATGCCTTTAAAAAAATACAGCGTGGACCAGAAGTCAGGAGATGGAGTCTTGTCACCCTCACGGATCCCTCAAGCAGAGGAACTGAAACCTAGAAGTGAGAGCACCTCAGGGCAGGAAAGGTTCAGTTTTGTTCAGAACCACCCCCATCCCCTCTGCCCCCCACCCCCTCCACCAAACACAAAGGAGGAGTTTTCTTTTTTAAAGAGGAATCATATAAGCTTTGCAGTAAGAAGTTTTACTTTTTTTTCATGCATTGGGAACTAGACAGACCACACATTTCTGATTTCAGCCACTTTACAGTCTGTGCGAACTTACATTTCTTCTGTAGCATAAAATGGCTGGTCCATTTTAAATCCACTCTGAATGAGTTTATAAAAGTTAGCATCAACTGGAATGCCAGGGTAAGGATTGACACCTGAGGAAAACATTGGGGAGAGAAAGCATGTACTCATCCTTAGTTAGCAGACGTGTGGCGAGTGCCCCCGGGCCAGACACTGCACTTGCACTATGCTGGGCTGTGCAGGGGGGGGGGGGGGGGGGGGGAGCCGTGGCTCTGCCGGTAAGTGCACCACAGGCTGAAGACAGAACTGCCGACACCAGCAAGTAAAGCGCCAAGTGGCACCTGTTGCAACAGAATGTACCCTGGGTGCATTCCAGGTGGCATTTCACCCACTCTTGGACCTGGGAGCTGGGGAAGGGCGGAGAGGGACAGACCCTCCTGAAGCCCCAGGCCCAGAGGGCGCAGCAAACTGCCGAACTTACCAAGTGAGAATATCTCCCAGAGTAATATTCCATATGACCAGACATCACTCTTAATTGTGTAGATCCCTTCAAACAAGCTCTCAGGGGCCATCCACTTCACAGGCAGGCGGGCCTGTGAAAGATCCAGGAGGAGATCAGTGGTGAGGTTTCCGTGGACAGTCATTACTTCGTTCTTATCTATCGTAAGCTAGAAAATAAATTTTATCTTCCTGAGGGCACTCTTAATGCTTAATTGAGAAAAGCTATTCCTCAAGCAGAAGTGTTTCATTTAAAATTAACATTCTAATGTAGTAACCTTAAAAAAAAAACATATTTCTTTAAAACTTATCTTGAACAAAAACTTGTGCTTGCAGTTGGGAAGTTTAACAGTAGAAACTTTCCATTATGGAGTAGCCAGTCTGTTGCCCAGAGGTGAGGGGATACTAGTGAATCAGTGCATTATTCCATTGAAGCATTTCTTGGAAGAACTATAGTGAAAATGCTCTCCACTACAATGTGGTGAAGGGAGTGAGCATCATCACTTTCAGAAATGATGGCAGGCTGGCTTCTGTGGCTTTAATACTTTCCAGCATGAAACGGGGCTTTTCAATGAGTCCAGCCTCAGATTAGAATCCAGACAGGGACGAAGAGCATGGCGTAGTAGTTTCTTTTTCGTGAGTGGAGGGCCGCTTCACAGCGCACACTTATTCTGCCAAGTAAAATCAAAACTCAGCCCTATCTTAAAAAGAACCCCTGTCTTAAATCCTCCACAAACTGATGAGCTGATATAATCAACTTCATCAACTGAGGGAATGAACTGTGGCTGCAAATGCGATTCAGCTTCCCACCTAAGGGAAGCTGGTAGGGTAGACACGGCACAGCCACAGATGAACATTCATCATATTTGTGACTTCAGCTACAATGAGGCACAGATCTCAAACCAGCTAAGATGATTGTGTGAGTCTAGTGGGAGTACAGCTGAATTTGATTTTTAACATTTATTGGATGTTTACCCTGGACAGGAGCTCTCGTGTGAGTTTTGTTAGTTTGTCCCCACAACGATGCTGAGGTCAGTGTATAATCCTCATGCGAAATACTGTATCATCACAGGAATACGGACACACAGGCTGAGACCTTTCACATTCTAACCACAGGCTGTGTAACCACTGACCAGTTACGCACCCGTGCCTCGGTTTCCTCACACACAAATGGGCACTATAGGACTGCCTGAGTCAATATATGTAACCCACTTAGACAGTCCTTCACACACTGTGAGCGTGACATCAGCATTTGTTGTTGTTGTTATGTCACAAGTAGGGACAAGAAAGCAGCTAGAATTCCCAAAAATGAAGAGCCAAAAAGAAAAATAGGGGCTTGAATCCAGGTTTGTAATTTTTAACAACCATACTCTTTCAACTAACTACACGATGTTATCTAGTATTTCTAACACTTCCCTTGTCAATAATACACCTGTCCTCATTTGTTTAAACAAGTAGACTTAGTCATGTTCTAGGTTTCCCTGTGTAACGGTAGTAGGATAACAAATATTCATTGACTAATATTTAATTTAAATATTGTGTGTTTTAGGAATTTATATTTAATTTACATGTTGTATTTTTAAGTGCTTTATTATAACTATTAGCTATTTCCATCATTGGAAACCTAACTCAATAGTCACTTTCTAATGAAGGGAACTGAAATAAAGGCAAGCAATGAGACTGCTGTTCAGTGTGGCTTGCATTCAAAGGGCCCTAACCTATTCCGACTAGCCCAAGGGTAGATGTGTTGCTGTTTTGCTCAACTTTTATTACAAATGGAATATTCCCTGAAGCTACAGAAAACCTGGTAAGCGTAAGAAGGCAAACTGCTGCAAGGACTCATTTGGATGTTAATCAACACCCTGTAATGAGTGTAGATGTTCACCCTGACGACGACAAAACACAAATCAACATAGAAAAACAGGAAAGAAACAGCAGTCTCACGTTGCCCCTGATGACATAGTTGGAATCACTCATAATATCTCGAGCCAGTCCAAAATCACATATCTTCACCACTTTGCCACGGGTTACCAGCACATTCCTGGCCGCCAGGTCTCTGTGGACGCACTATAAGGAATGACATTGGAGTGTTACTTGCTATGGTGTAGAGGCTCAGAGCATTCAGTCTTTCTCCTGGCTTTGAGTTCAGGAGGAGTTACAGATGACGAATGTACGGTTCATGTGGTGTCTTATCTCTGTTGGGGCATGACCAGTCATCATGAAATGTCACCAAGTCCGTCAGTGAACCCAGGGTTCCCTTCTCCAGCTGTGCAGACATTGTGCCGTGTATGGAACATTCCCAGAGGCCAAAGGGGACAGGTTCTCAGGAAAGAGATCAAACTTAGCCAATGTCGTGTCTTGCTATAACTGAGAGATGGAGCCCTCTGGTGAGCTCCCAAAGGGACTTTCAGAGGCTGTCTTCCAGCACTCTTATTGAGAGGGTGGAGAAAATAATCTCTTTTCTGACTGGAAAATAGCTTTGGCAATAAAATGGGGTAACCTAAAATGAAATATTCAGAAGGAAACTAAAAATAAATTTGGGATGGTTGACTAAACTGGAATTAGAAGGAACCCCTGAAATGAAACACGGTGTGACATTAATCCTGGTGATCTGTTAAGAAAATTAACCCTAGCCCTGGCTGGTGTGACTCAGTGGATTGAGCGCTGGCCTGTGAACTGAAAGGTCACTGGTTTGATTCCAGGTCAGGGCACATGCCTGGATTGATGTTTCTTTCACACATCAATGTTTCTCTCCCTCTTTCTCCCTGTCTTCACTTCTCTCTAAAAATAAATAAATAAAAATATTTAAAAAAATTAATTCTAAAAGGGAAGATTTTTAAAAGAACAGGGTACTAGTAGCAAAGGTCCAAAGGTCTGCCTTCAATACTTAAAAAATAAAAGCAAAAACCATGAAGAGTCATATTCCTGTAGCTCTCCTTCCTCCCTATTTGGTTTTCTGGGAGTGTTGTCAGCCTGCAGGTTCCATTTACATTTCACCCACTTCCCCACCAGGCCCCTGCAGCCTGCCTCCTAACTGGCTGCCCAGGCTGCTCTGGTCAAGCCCTGGGATGACCTACACAACATCAATCCAGGCAAGATTTGATTTGACCTGTAGGAGGCCAGCCCTCTTTCTGTGGGTTATGCAGCTCACTCCTCCTACTGCTCTGGTGGTTCCGCATCTTCCCCTGAGCCACTTCATCCAAACCCCGGGATGCAACTACCATCACCCAGATCTCCAGTTCCAATCCAGCAGTTCCCTTGAGCTTAAGATAGGCATAGCCAAGTGTCTACTGGACTGAGTCCTACTTTGTGACCCAATGAATCTTACATTCAACATGTTGAACTTGCCCTGGCTGGTGTAGCTCAGTGGATTGAGCACAGGCTGCAAACCAATGGGTCGCCAGTTCAATTCCCAGTCAGGGCACATGCCTGGGTTGCAGGCCAGGTCCCCATTGGGGGCCATGTGAGAAGCAACCACACACTGATGTTTCTCTCCCTCTCTTTCTCCCTCCTTTACCCTCTCTCTAAAAATAAATAAATAAAATCTTAAAAAAACACATGTTGACCTTTCTCAACATTTCTGTTCATACTGATTCCATATTCCTAACCCCATCCCATGTTCCCTGCTGGCTTTCCTTCAGAAAGGTTTTTCTGTACCACCTCTCCCCAGGTCTGTCTCTGTGCCTGTCCCTCAATTGGGTTCCCAGATCTTGCTGGAACACAATATTTATCATGCTACAGTTAGTCACTGATTTAAATCACTCATAGGGAGCACACAGTCTAGATCCCTCGCATGCACAGTTCACAGTAAGGTTCATGCTCCTTTGAGAACCTAATGCCCCCACTGATCTGATAGGAGACAGAGCTCAGGCAGTAATGTGAATGATGGGGAGAGGCTGTCAATACAGATGAAGCTTCGCTTGATAGTCCACCACTCACTTCCTGCTCTGTGGCTCAGTTCCTAAGAGGCCACAGACCGGTACTGGTCCATGGCCTGGGGTTTAGGGACCCCTGTCTGAGGGAGTCACAGAGCTTACAGATGGACCTGAGGAGCAACCAAAGAGGGAGAAAAGCAGGAGCCAGTGCCATCATGATTCAGGGGGAAGGCTACATGGAAAACAACGGGAGAGAGCCTAAGACACTGGATATTCTTCAAAAATTCTTATTACAAGCCCAAAGGAAGAAATAACAGTGCTCCTTGACCCCCAATTGTGAGCAGTTTGAACATTTACTTAACGTAACAGGCAGCCAACCAGGTCAGACGAACCAGGTGGATAACTCTCCAACATCTGCGGAGGTCCCTGTGAAAGTACTATTGTAGACATACTGTAGTCGCACAGGTGATGATACAGATAAAGAAACTCAGACAAGAGGAATCCAGCAGCAGGGAAGGAGATGAAGAGAAGAATGTGCCTCAAAGATGAAGGGCAGGAAAAACTATGAGACAGTAATTTTTTAAAACCATTGTTAAGTAAGGATGCCTATATTTGGAAAAGAAGGTAACAGGCACTTTTAATATCCCCAAGGGAGAGGTGGGGGAAACCCTTGTACTTCTCATTGGGGTTGTGCCAAATATAGGGTAGGCGAAAGTAGGTTTACAGTTGTGAGTATGCGAAACACAGAGCTAATAAAGCTATTGTAATAACCGTAACCTGAATGTCTTTTTCCACATGAAAAACTGTAAGCCCACTTTTGCCCACTTCTATATACAGATTAATTTGGAGAAAAATGACCCTTTTTTGCCCTTTGGTGAAGTTTCACAGGTTTCTTTCATTTACAGATGTTTCTTATTATTTATCTCAAGATGTCTTCGAGGTTTAGTCGTTTCTAGTCTTCAAAGCTATTGATTTATTTCATATTAATTTTTTTAAAAATTGAGATATAACTGGCATGTAACGTTATATTAGAGACTAATTTTTTAAAGGAAAAAAATACACTTGAAATTATTCTCTCCAAATTTGGGGAGAAAGAGGAGAGAGGAAGCAAATGGGGGGAAGTGGAAGAGAGAGGGAGGAAGAGAATAAGAGACCTCCCCCCTCCAAAAAAAGAGGAGGAAAAAGTTTGGGAAATAAAGAGAGGGTAATGGAAGGTAAGCAAATGAGGACAGAAAGTAGCTGGGGGAATGGTTTGAATCTGCTTGTAGGCAGGAGACACTTGAAGTGTCAGAGAACAGCAGGGCTAAGAAGCAGTTAATGGAAAGAACGCACAAGTGAGATAGAGCCGAGGTGGGAGGCAGGCTCCTGGATCTTGTCATCACAGCCCTGAAGGATCTGGGGAGGCAGTAGGCAGGCATCTGGGACACTGAAGAGTAGACAAAGGCACCTGGGGTGGCTGGCTTGGCCAGCAGAGAACTCTGCATTTGAGCCTCCTCTCATTCCTCAGGTCGAACGCCCCTGTGCAAGGCACAGCCTGGCACCCTGAACTGTCTAAGGGAGGGCCCACACTGCTGTTCCGCGCTGTGAGGAGGGATTCCTGAGCACTTCCTGTGTGGCCCTGTCAGGGTAGCTGGGGAGGGCTCTAATAACCAGTATCTAAGAAGGGCCCCTGAGCCTTTACACTATAATCAGCCAACAGCCAGGCAACATTCTAGGTGACTCCCACAGTGGAAGAGGCTTGGGAAGGACAGACTAAGGAACATAAGTTCAAGTAAACAAGAAAGAAAAACACTCTCTTTTTCAGAATTATCTGTTGTTGTTAGTTTCTTCCTTAAGGAACTTACCGACTTAAATTCCAGAAATTCCATTCCTTTGGCAACTTGATAAGCGAAGCAAAGAAGATCTTCAAATGTAAGCACATTCAAGTCTTCTTCTTCCTCCAGCCTTTTTTGGTTTTCATATTCACTTTCATCTGTAAAATAGAACTGGTCCTCATTTTTGCCAAGATTCTACGAAGTTGCTTTATCGAATCTCTGTGTGGTTACTAAAGCCACAGTTAGGTGAGGTGCCAAGATATATGAGTGCAGGCCTCACACCATTTTCCTGGTAACACAAGGGCTATTTATGCTGAGAGCTAACTATACAGCCTCTGAAGAGTCACCTAAAGACTCTTTTTGGTGGGAGAGATAAATTACTAACTCTCTAGCTGCACTGGTGATAGATGGCCTCTGGATCAGCCAAGGCGTCTCAGATGCTCTTGTTTTGCCCTAGGTAGTTTGTCACATTGGGAAAATAATTCACATCAACCAAACACATTGTACACTTAATGTTCTTCCATTTAATCCTTCTAATAGTCTGATGAGGGAAGTATCATTAGGTCCATTTTACAAATGAGAAAACTGTGACTTGGATGGTTAAATAATTTATTCAAACTCATCCAGCCAGAAAGTGAAGGAACCATAGGTTACCCCAACTCCTATCTGACTCCAGAACTCAGTATCTTTTCTACTGCTCAGGTAATAGCATGAGTCATAATTTATGACTTTTGAAAGAATAATGTGACCAAATAAAATAGCCCTCAGTGTTAATTAGTGAAACATTGACATAAGATTCACAATACATAAACTATTGATTTTTAACTACTTTTTTAAAGGCATATTTTATTGATTATGCTATTACAGTTGTCCCAATTTTTCTCCCCTTTATGCCCCTCCACCTTCCACCTGACCACCTTCCAACCTCCCTCCCCTCCTTAGGCCATGTCCATGGGTTGTACATATAAATTCTTTGGCTTCTCTATTTCCTATACTATTGTTAACCGTCCCCTGTCTATTTTGTACCTACCAATTATGCTTCTTATGCCCTGTACATTTTCCCCTATTCTCTTCCCTCCTTCACCCCACTGATAACCCTACATGTGATCTCTATTTCTGTGATTCTGTTCCTGTTCTAGTTGCTTGCTTAGTTTGTTTTTGTTTTTTTAGGTTCAATTGTTGATAGTTGTGAGTTTATTGTCATTTTACTGTTCATAGTTTTGATCTTCTTTTTCTTAGAAAAGTCCCTTTAACATTTCATATAATAAGGGTTTGGTGATGATGAACTCCTTTAACTTTACCTTATCTGGGAAGCACTTTATCTGTCCTACCGTTCTATCCAGTTAAGCTATCATTTAGATTTTTAACTACTTTCAAAACAAGTATGCATTCATCAAGCCTATAGATAACCATAGCAAAGTAAAACATGCTTTTGCATTTACACATTAAAATAAAAGATAGCTAACACAGAATTCTTGTATTCATTTCTACTTTTAAGTGCTACTAATTAGGATAAAATATTACCTTTGGGTTGAGATGAACTCCCATTAAACCCTGAGGTATGATCCGAGTCCTGGTGTGTTTGAACTTCTTGTGAACCGGGCATACTATTAAAAAAATTATTATTTCCTTATTTGTGTACTTCTTCTAAGTAGACATTTTATTTTAAAAAATATGATTTATCAAAGAAATGACTTGCAATTATAAATGGGCTTTTAAATTAAAAGCACAGCACCAGCTTGTCCATTTTTTGCGGAATTAAAAACACCTGTGTAATTGGGCCAGTCTAACTAGGCGAGGAGTGAGCCTGGTATCTGTACGGAGTCTAACACTTCAAAGATGACTTCACTCAATTCTTGCCACAAGAAGATCTTACTACACATGGAAAAAGAAGATCTTACTACACATGGGTATCAAAGTCATATTTGTAAAAGAAAACTTGGTCTTAGGGAGCTGAATATGATTTGTTGAATTCATGAAGCTAGTAAAGAGTGCAACTGGGTCCTCTGTTTCTAAACTCCGTTAGCAGCTCAAGTAATGCAGATCTCCTACGGGGACTCTTACATATCCTACCGCCCTCCTTTTCTCAATGCGACCTTTGCAAAGCTCATTTCCTTTTCTTGTGAAATTAATAAATAGTAATAATGCCAATTCTTTTATGGCATATGATACAGAACCCTTCCCTGAGGAACTCTGTGTGTATTATATACACACAATGATTCAATTTATTCCAGAATATAAGTTTACCCCAACTTACAGTTGCCATATGTTTGGAAAATGGCTTAAAGCTTTCAGGCCACAGATATTCCAAAAGTAACTGCTTTGGTGTGTTTCGTACTCCAGTGACTGACTGAATCAAAGGTGCCGAGTTCACCAGCCTTGGTTATTACTGACCAAGGACTGCTGGTCATGCACACCTGACTCATCAGGAAAGACTCTCTGTTCCAAAACACACATGACATGAGAACTGTCTCAGTTTTAGGATGTGAACTGAGAAATGAACTACTGTGACAGGTGTAAATCGGTGAAGGGAGCTGCACAAAGGTGTGCACGGGGATCTCAGTGGGGCCTCATGGCTCTAGATGTTGGGTCTGTCTCAGGCCTTAGAAGGCTAGAGGCCTGCACTGAAACATATGCTAAGCAAACAAAGCTGGATCTCAAATGCACTCTCCAAAAGTCGCCTGATAAAGATAAAAAGACTGATAAATGTGCCTTTAGGATAAGGGAGAGCTTTCCCAACATCCAGGGAAACAGGAAAGCACTATAGATTGAGGAATGATTCTATCAGAGCCTATAAATTTATTCAGAGAAAGGTGTTACAAAGCTATAATGTTCAAGTATTCAATAATTAGTAAGAAATTTCTAAGGATAAGGATGAGCATCCCACCAAACTTCTCCAGCCCTCGTCCATACACGTGAAAACAAGCAATCTGTCAGGGCCGAGAGCCACTCAGGAGTCCCACAAGTGGGGAATATATAATGCAGAGCAGAGACCAATGTTACCGCAACTTTATTCTGTCCCCATCACATTACATCAATGGAACTATCCTACTTTTTTAAATCCAATTTATACTGGCTGGTGTGGCTCAGTGGATTGAGCACTGGCCTGCAAACCTAAAGGTCACTGGTTTGACTCCCAGTCAGGGCACATGCTTGGGTTGTGGGACAGGTCCCCATTTGGGGGTTTGTGAGAGGCAACCGATCAATGTATCTCTCACACACATCCATGTTTCTCTCTCTCTCTTTTTCCCTCCCTTCCCCTCTCTCTAAAAAATAAATACATCAAATCTTCTAACAAAATCTCACTTATAAAAATAAATAAATAAATAAATAAATAAATTCATCCAATTTATAAGTTTAGAACTCTTTTGTGCAATATTCCCAGGACTCTATGAACATGTTTAGGACTTTGGAAAAAGTGTTCATTCTTTCACTAATACCTATGTGTTAACCAGGAAGTGGAAACTAAATATGTGTGTAGGGTGTCATTTAGGCACAGGTGGACAGAGACTGGCTTAGCTACAGTGCCTGTCATGCAAGAAAGGTATCGTTGTTCCAAGTCAACAGGGAAACTCTAAGAATGATAAGTGACTTTTCTAGGTCTTAGAACCCCCAGACTCCACGATGCTAGAGTATGGCTTCTGAAGCTGGCCAGAGTCTGTGAGATGTTTAACCGTCACACCTTGTATGTGTCCCAGAACGCATCCTCATGAAACCTTGGCCTGTTCTCTTACCTGGAATTTGGATGTGACTGAAAAGTGGGGTAAAAACTGAAATTGTGTTCCTTGAAAATTTCCGTCCATGTTCTGTGAAATTTTTCTCTTTTACTTCTTAGATAGTTGAGAAGATCGCCATAGCAACAATATTCAAAAATCAAATAAATTGGCCCTGAAATAGTGACAGTTTTAATTGTAAGTAAAGGAATCAAGTAATTTTCCAGATGTCTGTGCAGCAGGGAACATCTTTATGAGGGCTCACTACTTCCCTGACTTTGGGAGAATACAACTTTTTCTGAGCCTGTCTCTTACACTTTAAATTCAATTTCAGCCTTTCATTCAAACTCCTTTGGAAAGTACAATAGTTTTTTCTTGCCTTCCATTTTAGCCTTTGTACATGTGGCCTCACCAATAATCACTGTCCACCTGGATTCTCCAGTTTGCAACTGGAGATCATAAGCCAGTTGCATGATGAGCATGAAAATAGATGCTGATTTGTGGTTGGCCTGAGGAGGGACAAACTTGTGCTTAATCTCCTAATCTCCTAATCTCCTCTGAGATCCATTTTCTCTTCTGTTCTTCTAGTCCCAGTACCAGGCCAGCTGTCCCAGAAAGAATGACCCTGGTTCATGTTATTTCTAGGCAGAAGTGAAAGAATCAAGGTGTGTGTTCCATTGAATTCTGAGAAAATAAAGTTTGAAATCCCACCTGGGCTGTGCTTCTTTGAAGCAGCCCATTAGGGTGGCAGCCAAGCCCAGCAGCCCTTCAAAGCTGGGAAGAATGTAGAGAGAGAACCTACAAACTGTACACTTGCAGCGTGGTGACTGTTTTTAAGTAGGCTAGAATCATGGGGCATATCCCTATAAAGAGAGGCATCCTCTTCGTCTACACTGGGCCATCTGTTTAGAGCGCACTCATACCTAACTCCACTCGGGTTTGAGGACCTGTACTGTGCCTGAGAGAAGAGGAAACATATGAGAACAAATGCCCTCTTTGTCTTTAAGCTAAACTATGCTTGATTGGGAGTTTTCAGTGGGAATTGATTACCTGACTGTGTACACGCCCCCAGCAGATTCACAATATTTTCATGGCTCCCCAGCTGAGTCAACATTTTGAGTTCAGACATGAGAGCTTCTCGTTCACAGCTGTCTGCTTTTTCTGTCAATGGAAGAGAATAAATGTAAAACTAAAGTAAAATGGGAATTGTAGGTCAATCAATAAATTAAAACTTTCTTCAGTTCAGAGCAGATTTGCATAAAATTTTTGAAAATACATAAACCACTACATGAATATTGAATAATATCCTGCTTTAAGAAAGATTTCAAATATTGTAATACTATGAAAGTTAAATCTAAAATGTGCCTTTCTTTTGGGTATCCCTCTACCAAAATAAAAATCCTTAATATTGACCCTCAAAAAGCAAAATAGACCAAATAAGAACAATAGCTTTCCTCCACAGAAATTAATACACATGCTGAAGGAAAAAAAAACATATATTTTTTTGACTCTTGAATTTGTTGGATTCATAGAGAAATGAGACAGGAATGTCAGTGTGGGTGGCTGACTCCAGCCTGTTGGCCCTCAGGTCTACAACCTTAAATCTGTAAGTGGGTTCAACGGTGAACGGGTGAAAAGGACTACTTCTCAGTAACCAAATTCTCCAGAGACTCATTAATTGATAGCAAGAAATATAACTGATGAGTAGGTTAGAATGTATCCACTGACCTGTGCATTCTCTCCCTGGAGGAAAAGTCTAGATAGCTTGGCAAATTGTACTTATGCTTAGAAGTATAGCAGGGGAGTAATTACTGAGGAACTCAAAGGTCTTGTGTCACTGAGCCTGACATGCCAGCTGGCCAGGGCACCCTTGCCCAGGTGGGTGCTGGAGCCCTCGAGACAACAACAGGGTCTTCAGTCTTCCCTCTCCAGGTTCCAGGTTCCAGGTTCCAGGCACCAGGCCCCAGGCGCCCACCCCTCTGTTAACTTATTATTTCTTACGAACATAGTCTTTTCTTTATTTCAATGAAGATTTAATTAGCTATTTCCAGGTCTCTTTATTTTGTCCTGGAAGACATCCCAGCCTTTATCGTGGCTTTTTCCAGAGTGCTGATGCTGTCAGGGGTATCTTATCTCCAACATCTTGGCTTGGCCATGAGATCCGTCACTTGTGCATTGTGACCCACTAGCACCTCATGTCTTCTGCTGCTTCATGTTTTGTAGGGAGTCGTGGCTTTCAATTGTCTGTGTCTTATTCCTCATAACCAAAATAATACATTTTATGGCGTGCTTAACATTTTCAAAGCACTTTCATATACCATTACCTGAAATTCATTCATTCATTCATTCATTGAATAAGTGTTTGTTGAGTGCCTACTATGTATGAAGTAATGTGTCAAGCATTGGGGGAATAAATGACAGATAAGACAGAGCCCCTGCCTTCCTGGAGCTTAGAGTCTCCTGGAAAAGGGAGACTCATGAACAAACAATTACAATATAGTGTGATAAATGCAATGTGGCAAATGAAAGGAAGAGTGCTGTGGGGTCACACCAGAGGGACACATCAGAGGGGTGGGGAAAGGGACACCAAATGTCTATGTTGAGACCTAGATGGTCAACAATTAACCAGGTGAATGCACAGTGAGGAGGTAGAAAGAAGAACACTTTATACGGAAAGAACAGCATAGGCAAAGAGCAAGGAACAAGAGACCAAAGTAAAACAGATACAGACCCCGCCCTCATAAAGCTTACAGACTAATGTGGCAAATAAGACATTGATTGAGTAATTAAACAAAGATATAATTACATATTGTGATAAATTCTATGGGCAAAGAGTCTACAGAGAGCTAAGACAGCATCTGGCAAGGAACTTGATCTTGTCTTTGGTGTGAGGGTAAGTTTCCCTGACGAAGTGATATTTAAGCTGAGATCTGAAGGACGAGTGGGAGAAAACTCTGTGGAAGGGAAAGGGTAAAAGAGAGGGTCAGGCTGTGCCAGGTTCCCAGATGGGAGGGAGCACGGTGCTCTGGAGGAACTGAAAGAAGTCCGAGAGTGCAGGGTGGGGTGCTGAGCAGACAACAAACCACGCAGGGCTGTGTAGTGTATTTCAAGAGTAATTTGAAAGCAAGTGGAAATGTTAGGTAGGAAAATGACAGGATCTGCCTTCCATTTCATAGCCATCACTTGAACTTCAGTACAGAGAATCTGAAAGGAAGTAGGAAAGTATGTAGAGTAGCTGCTTGGAAGGCTATGGCAGCTCTTGCGAAGAGATAACCTTGGACTAGGGTGGTAGTAAGGAGATAAGAAAGAGGATGGGCTCAAAAGACACTACACAGAAATCTGATGGGAATAGTTTCTGGGGTGTTAGAATGGGGATGGTTTCGAGGACGAGTCCTAGGTTTCTGGTTTGCCTACTTGTGTGGACAATGGCAGGTCATGGGTACTCGCACCAATTACTGAAGAGGGAGTATTGATGGAAGGCTGGCGTTAGGGTAGTCCAGTTTTGGTGAGCTGAATTAAAGGGACTTCTCAGACAGCTAAGCATTTGGACATATGACCCTGAGGCTTAGGAGGAAGATGCAATCATGAGAACCACTGGTGTACCGGGTAAAGTCCCGAGTGTGGCTGAGATAGCCTGTGGTGAGCATGTGGAGTGAAGATGGCAGGAGATGCAGCGGCAAGCCTCCCGGAACTCCACATAAAGAGCTGGGCAGAAGGAGAGCCAGCAAAGGGCTGTGAAGCAGTCAGTGAGTTAGGAGGAAACCCAGAAAAAATGGTGACAAGGAAACCAAAAGAAAAAAGGCTTTTAAGAGAAGAAAAGTCAATCCTGCCAATTTATCTTAAAAATTCAGGTCACATGAGAACTGAAAAATGCCCATTAGCCTTTAGTGCACTGGAGGTCACTGACCACCTTAACAAAAGCCAGCAGGGTAGGGAAGGGGGATCTTGCAAAGTGAGCAAAGCTGAAGTGGGTGATGGAGGTGGGAGCCAGATGGGGTTGGATGGAGCAAGTGGTGAGAAATAATACAGAGAGCTCCAATTTGCCCTTCTGCCCAGAGTCTATGTCAAAATGGCATCAACAACATCTTCCTGTAGTAACAGTATCCCCAAATACTGAAGCCCTCCCCAACAACAACAAAAACAAAAACACTAAATAAGGAGAAGAGGAAGAAGAGGTAGAGTTCTGGATTCATGACTTGCATGTTGTACTCACGATTTGGTTGGCACTAACCCCAACTCACTTCCTTTTCAGCTTTGAAGAATGTCAAGCAGTACCCACAAAAGTGATGGAAAGGAGAAGGGGAGGAGAAAGCCTGCACCGCCCGTGTCTGTGGCTGTCATTCCACTGTACCTTTCAGCATTTTGACAGCAACCTGGATGGAGACTCCTGTTTTGCTAATTCCATAAGCTGTTGCATTCATCACTTTTCCAAAAGCACCTGATCCTAGTACCTTCCCTGTAAGATAAATGGGGAGTGAATGCAGGTTCAAGATTTTCCCACAGAAAGGATGTGCTGTGGAAACATCTGAAACTTTGAATTCTTACCAAATTCTAAGTTTTCTCTTGGAAACTCCCATTCAAGATCATATTCATATTCTCTGAAGTCAATGTAAAAGTACTCATTATCCAAGGAACCAGTCACCTGCACCATCTGCAGTTGGCTTTCATACCTAAATTGCTTC